>NW_018020828.1:6128-10328 GCF_002006095.1 Pseudomyrmex gracilis | reverse complement strand
TGTGTGTGTATATATATATATATATTTCTATATATATTTATTATATATATATAATTTCTATATATATATAATTCTATATATATATTTCTATAAATATATATATATTTCTATTATATATATATATATTTCTCTAAAACACAGACCGCCACCTCCGCCGGACAACTGGTAACAAGAGGAGGAAAAACAAAGACTATAATTGCAAGCGGACTCGGGAAAATATTAATGTAGCGTCACGATATATATGCAAAAAAAAAAAAACGCAAGAAGCATAAAATATAACACGTACAAAATTGTGTCCTGCTTGCATCGTAAACAGAGTTTTATGTTACGTTTGTCATTCGTGTATTTTATCGCGAGAGATTCTTTTCACGTGTATTGTTTATTTGTTAAAAAAAAAAATAAAATAAAATAAACTTTCTGCAAACTTGAGACGTTGTTGTTTTTTTTCTGTATCTTTGTTGTTTTTCTTTCTTATCTTCGCGCATAACGGGGTTACGTGAAAAAAAAACTTTTCTTTCACAAGAAGACGCAACCTCACGATACAGACACGAACGAGGCCGCGCTCGCCTCACCTATGGAATTGTTCGCGATACAAAGGTACATCCCGATGTGTTCCTTGTTCAACCGAGTCAATTGCATCCAGGATGATCGCATCAACGGTTCGGGGCCGTCGCTCGTATGCACCGTCGCCTCGTGTTCCTCTCCTACAAATGAAACGGATGTGCGCTCAAAATTTCAAGACATTTTATTTCGACACACACACACACACACACATTATTTTTATCACAATATTATGATCTTATTATTGTTATATTATTACCCGGCAACTTGAGAACTTTTCTCCCGTCGGCCGAGTGAAATTCCCAAAAGATATCCGGCACCGGGAAGCCTTTGGCTTCGCAATTCAACGCGACTCGTTGACCGAAATGCGAGGAAACGTCTTCCAGATCCGACAGGATCCAAGGTCTGCTCTCGCACGGGCCGAGGTGTTGCAGCCGTAACGAAGACGAGTTTCTGAGTTTCATGGCCTCCTCGTGCAACGCGCACGGCGTCCCGTAAGTTTCGTTATTGCTGCCACAAGCAGGACTCTGTTCCATGCAGACGCAAGTTGCCTCCGGGGCATCCTATAAATTTTCCTTTAATTAATTACATTCTCTATTTTCTCTTAACGCTGAGACGTTGTGCTATTGTCTTTCTCTTCTTTAATTTTTTTACGTTGCTTTTTATTATCGCACAAAACCACCCGAGAGCAGTTTTTTCGATATTCGGAAAGAAAATGACTTTAAACACTTCTGGTACTTTCCGGGATAAGTTTAGTCGCTTAAAGTTTGTAACGCGCGCCAACGTCTTCGCTATGTTCCGAGTATTTCTGTGGAACCGACGTGAATACAAATGCGGAATATAGTCTCGCGGGAATAGTTTACGTTAGCTAGTTTGATCAAATAGAAACTAATTAGCGGCCACTTAAATAGTTCGATGCGAAGTAAGCGATTATCTTTATCTTATTATTAACGCGGTCGCGCTCGAGACGAGATTGGCGAGATGAAGTTGGTCGACCGTTTCCGAGCAACTATGATCTACCTTAAGATCACAAAGCGAAGAGTATAAATCTTTGTCCAGTCAGCGTCTGTCATAAGCGATCCGCTTGATTGTTTGATTGCATGACGTGTGTGCGCGTATATTCTCACAATGCGATCACGGCCCACGGGTGAGCGACAAGACGAAATTAGACGCGCGAAAAGGCCAGCGGAACGGGTCAGCGACCCGTATATAAAGTCGCTGGTGGCTTGTGATCTTAAAACTCAGCGATAGATCGCGACCGACCACCAGCGTGGTGTGGTCAGTGGGTGGATGACACACGGGATTGGACGTTAGGATGTCGTTTTTGCGCAACGCAACTCGTTACATTTTTATTTTTGTATTTGAACTAACCCAGAAAGCGGCTAATCTCATTAGCGAGCTCGTTGAGTTTGAGCGATCTGGAACGTGATATCTCTCTCCGAGATCCCAAATTGGGGAAGCGAATTTATCACTTATCGCGGCGATAAAAATCGCGTTTCTCGCTCGAAGCAGTAAAGCAAAAAAAAAAAAAAAGTACTTATATTAAAAGTATTTATAATCGATAAATATATTGAACTTTTTAAATTTCTTATAGATTTGTATTTTTTTAAAATATATATGCAATGTAAAACAAATAAAAAAATATATGTAGATGGAAGTTGCAAAAAAAAAAATCAGTGTAATTTTTTTGAAGTGTTAAAGAAGTTTCGAAAACAGTTAAATGTTTTCTTTTTGTTTCAGTATCAAAATACACAATTAACGAAAATGAAGAAATTATTTATGAAGCTCGTTTGTTCCAAGAGATATGTATAATATGTTATATAACGTAACGGTCTCTTAGGTTTTGCGAGGACGAACTAAATAATTGTACCTCTTCGTGAAGATCGGAGCGCAACTCACACAGATAATTTCTTGCGCAGAACCCATCGTTACGGCTCTTTGGAGATAGAAGAGGGATGCTCGCGTTCCAACACGGTTCGCCAAGAAGACGGGCGCACAAACCACTTGGACAGCATCCACAAGGGTCAGGTACCGAGCCCAGCAAGCACCTTCCGGGATTCTCTGGACATCTACTTACACACGTGAACGACAAGAAAAGTGTTTTACCGTCTTTTTTTGTATGAGAGGAACGACAAGGATTATCTCGATCTTGAAGTTACACCACATCTCTTCGTGAAGTTAAGAGAAGCAAGATTTGCGTATGTAAAATATAAATCTCGAAACGCGTTCTGATTCTACAAAGATTTTTTCAGTCCGGAGTTAATTAACATAAACACGGTTAATTCGTGAAAATAAACAAAGACATTTTACCTTAATCGTGTGTACGTTTTTTGATTTCTAATCAGCACTTCTAATTAATTCTATTATGTTGTTTATTGTAAACGAGTATTATTGCGACTACAATGTAGTTTTACTTTTTTCTATAATTAAATAAGAAACGTATAACACAAGATATACAGATAGATAAAGAATTGTAATTCTATATATATCTTGAACTATATTGAACTTTGGTTTTACAAGTTCATTCGCGAGCGTCGCACGTACCTGTAATATCCGCATTCGATGCAACCTTCCGGCAGCGTTTTCTCGGTAACACTCTTATTTTCGACGGTTTCGGCGAAAGCACCTAGTTGAAACGTCGCGTATAAGACCAACACCGAGAAAAACCCGAACGGAAACGCTCTCCGACGTGTCATTTCGCCGACTGGCAGAATGCGCGAGCGTCATTCGCCATGTCATTCTCGATACAAGGGAGGGAGAATTAAAATATACATATACACACGCATATGTACATATATATTGCATCATATATATTAAAAGAAAAAAAAACAAATCCGCGCGTCAGATAAAATTGTCACACAACTCTCGCGAGATCTGTCACCGCTTATATTGCGCGCTAATCACTTGAATATTTCTATAAACAAATAAACAAGTGATAAAATAACATATTTATTATGATAAAATTAACAGTGTGTGTTTGCGCACAGTTTAATAAATTCGTTACAATATCTTTTATTTATTGTAATTTGTCGTATAAATTTCAAACAACGTGTGCGCGCGTACACGTGTGTGTGTGTGTGTGTGTGTGATTGGTTTCCATTTAAATTAACTTGCGGTTTAATAGTTTTGAGAAGTTTCGTACAAGTTTCAGATTGATTCTATAAATTCTGTGTTCAACATTGCGTCCAGTATATTTTATAAATATTTGTACGATCGCAAATACTTCCAGCAACCTCTGTTGCGTGACGAGCAACGGCGGTAAAATGTTAAACCGGAGGGCCAGGTAATGACGACGAGGATCACTAACGCGAAGAATATTAATGTCAGAGGACCTGATGTGAGAATGGAATATCCGACGCTACCGAGATTAGTCAACACGACGTAGCAACTTCCGTTCTTCCCTTCCTGTGTTTGCGTACTCAACGTTCTCCTCGATGATGTACAGCTGACACCTACCGGACGCACCCACCTGTCACATTGGTCCTTTTGATCATAACAAGGGTGTAAATAACATCAGTTCACCACTACATCAGATTAATGAAATTAATACAAAAAATTAATTATCGGATTTTGTTTTTTAATATTGTTTTATAAATATATTATGTATATATTATATATATATATATATATTATATATAT
>NW_018020828.1:4164-6122 GCF_002006095.1 Pseudomyrmex gracilis | reverse complement strand
ATTAAATATATTATATATATATATTATATATATTAAATATATTATATATACATATATATTATATATATTAAATATATTATATATATTATATATTTTATTTTTATTTTTGCGACTTTAATGCAAGTGACATTTTCGATCATTGTTTATATTGAATTCATTGTTTATTGAATTTATAATGAATTTAGAATTTATTTGGTTGGGAGGACCTTTAAATTAATTAAACTTTAAAAAAACTTGTATTTCTTTGCAAAGCAATATTTTTAAGTGAGACATTTGTAGAGAACGAAGGATCTTGCGAACGGAATTTCGCAATATTTCTACTTTTTGTATGCAATTTGTGCGGGAGATAAAAATTGATCGAATCTATCGTATTTTTCTTCGAAAAATTCTACGCCACCTCTGCGCGTCGTCTGTCGATCCAACGCGCGCGTGTTGGTGTGTCGTCAAGACGTTTTGCCGAAGCCGCCTTCGAAGACGCGTCGTGACACGTGAAGCATCGCGAGAAGCAACACGAACTTCACCGAGATGGTGATTTATTTGGCTCCGGTAAATCCCCCGCCGTTTTATCCGAGCAGGTGATTTCGCGCGATTCGATAATCTCGCGAGCACAACATTCCCAGAGACGCTTTTGTCAACGGGCGAGTTTTCCTTATAGAATGTGTAACGATCGGATTTTCGAGGGTTATCTGGGAAAGGGGGATGAGCGAGCGAAGTGTGCCACGCGAAACTTTCGAGGATCTTTTTCTCGACGATATATATCCTTCAAGAAGAACCTCCGACACAGTATTTCCAGGGACAAATTCACCTTTTTTCTCCGGATCGCGACAGACATCGCAGGATCTACGGCCTTCCTCAAATTAATAGACGTCATTGACGTCGAGTTCTCTACAAATTCCTTCTCGTCCAATATCGCGTCGCAATTTGCGCCGGAGTTTGTTTCCTCCTCGAAGTTTCGCGCAATCAGCCGTGCAACATCAGTCGCACCCCAGATATATTTCTCTAATCTCTCGGCATCACCTCTCGTTCGCAAAACGAACGATACTTTTCGCGTTACCGGCAATTTCACGCCAACACTGACCTGTTCTACAAGACGAAGAGGGTCGGCTGCAAGTGGTCAGTTTTCCGCAAGGCGTCGACAACGGGCGACAAGATGAACAGGACGATTGCGGCGAACAAGACCGGCAAGAGATCATCTTCGGCTGAACAGGTGTTCGGCGCTTAGCTGAAGACGTGCACGGCTCGCAGGATTGCGATGAACAACAACAGGGTTGACATCGCGCGCAGCAGTATTTCGAACTTGACAGGATTTGTTTCGGAAAGGAACAACGCGCGTTCGGACACTTGATCGTCGTCTTCGGGAATCTTCGCTCGCTAGGTGGACACGCGCATTCCGAACTACTGGACGACGGACGTTCGCAGGTGCATTCGCGAGCGGCGCGAGCGTCCACTTGAATCGGCGGCGGACAGTTGCAATCGCGCGGCATCGGCTGACACAGACATTGGCCCGTGTTGCTACGGCAACAGTTGCGTTTCTTCAGAACGGACCTCAAAGGTGATACACATGATTGATACTTGGACGACGAAGGTGGTGTGGAGTACCTGCCGCATTGGGAAGGGCAACATAACGACGAGGCGGTCGACGAGCAATCCGCGTTAGGAGAATTACAGCGAGTCGACGGATGGTTGCGGCAAGACAGCGAACAACCACCACCGCCCGCTTCCCGTTTCAAAGGTCGATTCGGTGACGACGATTTATCTACCGGTGCCATTTTCGATGTGCTTGCCCCACCCGACAAACGACGGCAGCATTTCTATTAAAAGTGGAAAAAATCTGACAACGTTGTGTTTACGAAGCGACTTTGATAAAATATATATATTTTTATATATATATTTATATATATATATATATATATATATATATTTATATGTATATTTTTATTGAAAAAAGCGTCCGTATA
>NW_018020828.1:0-4000 GCF_002006095.1 Pseudomyrmex gracilis | reverse complement strand
TATATTTTTATATATATATATTTTGTTTTTGTTTTTAGTATTTTTAAATAAAAGACGCTTAAAGAATATATTGTGTCAAAAATATTTAGATACGTTTAAGGTGCGTTAGTCGCGCTTTATGCGTCTAATGCTTTAAACGCACCAATTACTAAGCCATTAAAATCCGTATACAAATTAGTTTGCCAACTTTTCGGATTTTACCGAATAATTAAGAAACTTTGAAACGCTCCCTTACTACCAACTCTATGCTATGCTAATTTACATAAATCGACCGCGCGAACTAACCGCACCTGAATTAAATCCTCGTAGTCTTGCTGTCAAATTTAATTAAAACGTACGGGAGAATGTCAGAAACATTAATTCGGTCTTACATCGTTCGCTCCGCATTACTTAAACTTGCCGTTTCGTTTAGTTGTACACGTCCAAACTTGAAACTCGAGACGTCTACGCTTAGGTTTTTTCTCTTTTCAACAGAATTTCTAGTTCAAGAATATTAAGAATCGTCGTATTTTTCGAAACAAAATTAAATCCGAACGAAGTGCTCCTGATTAAGTGACACACGCTGCTTGCGACGGAATTTTACTTCAAGGTAAACGCATGTAAAATCTGGTATCACTGAGGGGATTTCAAGCGTTTTCTCTATTTCCGGCAAGAAATCTATCTCTGTGTACCTGACAGTCCGACGCAGCTAAAATAGCACCGGAACACGTCGGGGGCGTCGGTGGAGAACATGGAGACCGGCACGGAGCGAGAGTTCTGCTGCGAACAGAATGTATAACAACATTGCGAAATAAAAGGAAATCTGTAATAATTCCTTCGAATATGAAACAAGCCGCGTAAATAACACCGTCCGTAAATTTTTCGTTTTCGACGACTTTGCTAAAAACGTAAAAGAGGCGTAATAGAGGCGAGAAAAAAAACATTTAATTTTCTCAGTTCACAGTTGACTTTTCTCTCGGCACCTCGATTCGCTTGGTCATCGTTATTTCCCTACCACGATCGTTTGCAGCTGCAGCACGCAGGCTGCTGGCGGCTGTGATTGCTCCACTGACGACGCAACTCGACGAAATTACTCAACCATCGGCAGTTCGGTCTTGGTGGCGCGTTGCTGTTCCAGATCTCCTCTTCGGCGCACTGACACGGTCCGGAACACGCGACGGGACTCCCGGCGGACCGCAAACCACCGCAATCACTGCGATCCAGACATCCCGCGTTACTTCGGCAATTGCACGAAGATATGAATTTTGTTGAACAACCGTCCGTTGCACGACCGTGATCTGCGCAACAACACCGCAAGAGAAGCGTAACCGCAATTCTCGAAATACAAATGCCGATTATGTATTAAGTGAAAACAGAAGAGGGAAATAAATTTTTAAACTCTCATTTAAAACTTCGAAAATGCACCTCTCTCTAAATTATTACAATTTTTCTTACAGAAAATATTTTCATCAGTTGCGCTTTAATTTAATTAAGTAACTAACTGTAACAACCGATGCCGTAAGATAGTTTCTTGTTGTCAGTTTTATTGCAGTAGGACATATTGATTTCTCTTCCGGAAGAGACTCGAGTTTGACGGAGTTACAACTTCGCGCGGGTATGCCATTTACGATCTTAAATGGATACTACAAAACGACAAAAAATATTGGCGCAACTTGGGTTTACATTTTTGTGAACAATCTGTTTTTTTTTCGTTGATTTTCTTCACCGTTGCGATTTGACGGGTGACGAAAAGATGTGAAGATCAGCGAGGATCGAAGATTGATTGAAAAGAATATGAAGATGTCGGTTTATTGTCACCTGTAAATAAATACGTGTTTTTTTTTTTTTTTTTTTTTTACAGAATCAGAGAGAAGAATGAGAACGGCCAGGTCTCTCCGTAAGAGTTTTTACGATCGCTTTTCCGCCCCGTAAGCTAGCGCGTGTCCACGGGTGGTGCACATTGTGGCAACTACGTAGCGATGTTCACGAGCGAATTGTCGATACCAGAGAGAAGAATGAGACCGGTCACGGCCATAAGAAAATGTGTAATCGCTTTTCATGGACACGGTTCTATTCCGTGCTTCATTTGTGGGACATGGTTCTATTCCGTGCTTTATTTGTGGGACATGGTTCTATTCCGTGATTAATTTGTGGGACATGGTTCTATTCCGTGCTATATGAGAACACCGACGTGGTGAGGATACGATCTGATCAGAGAGAAGACTGAGAGCGGCCAGATGTCCACAGGTGGTGCACATTGGAACTACGGAGTCATGTACACGAGCGACTGTCGGTACGTGCAATGTATCCCCCCCCAAAAAATTGAAATTTTTGAAACATTTTTTTTCATTTTTTAAATATAAATTTGGACCATCCCTTATTGTATGTACTTTAATCGTAGAAAAGGATTTGTCGATTCATACAGCCAAAAAAAAACCTTATTGTGCGCGAAACATTCGCGAGTACTCACACACCTGAAGGAGCGTGAATTTAGTAATTTTTTATAATAATTGATATTAATAACAGCAGCAATTAATGTTACAAGATATATATTTCTTTATTAAAAAAATAAAATAACAAACAAATGTACGCTGTCTTGTGTGAATATTGCGGAAGTTTATGGAAATTTGGAAGATGTAAATCTGTTATTTTTCAGTAATAATTTGTGCATTTGTAATTGATTTTCGATACTTAGATTCGTGCACATTGCACAGAATTGAACCGCACGCTGTGGACAAAGCGCGGAATAGAACAATCAGAGAGAAGTCTGAGAGCGACCAGGTTTATAAGAGAATGTATAATCACTTTTCCGCCCCGTAAACTAGCGCATGTCCACGGGTAATACACATTGGAACTACGCAGCCAGTCCACGAGCGACATGTCGGTGCGATATGTCCACAATGTGCGGTTCTATTCTGTGCTATGTGCACGAGTTTAAATGGTCACTTTCTTTAAGTGTGTGAGTATATTCGAGAGCGAGAATTTGATTTTTTTTTTAATTTAAAATGACCGATCTCGTGATGAAAAGATAAAAAAGGAAAACAGAAAAAGATAAGAAAAACCATTGCAACTTTTCGTACAACATAAATGTGACATACCAGAAAAGATGTGATAGTCAAGAAAAGAATCTTGTTTTAGCGAGCAACATCAGAATTCGTGGAGTGTAGTCAAATACCATCTCCTTTTACATCATCATTTGCTGCTCTGTGCTTTATAAATTTTATTTTATTTTTTTAAAACACTACAAATATATATAAATACAAAATACACAAAAAACCATATATATTATACAAAGGTGTTTTAACGGTACACAAATATAATGTCTGAAAAGTTGCAATTCCAAGAAATATAGCTTTTGTGNTTTTTTATTTAAAACTCTTTATCAGTGAGTTTTCTATTTCCAAGTTTCATTTTACAATTTTTTTTATACATTACAATAGAATACAATTCTATTACACATTTATTACATATAATATACAATATAATACAATATAATACAATATTATATATAATATAATATAAATAGTTATATATAATCCTACCTATCTACCTATACCTATCTTAGACATCTGACATATTATCTTAAACGTTACTAGCCTTATTAATTAGGATTAAGGCTGCATAACAGCCTTAATCCTAATTTGACATTTTGATTTCTTCCTACTTATTCGGTCTACCATATTTCCTACCTACCCGGCCTAATATATTTTCTACAAACGCTTGTAGATACGCATCCCTACCTACACAGATAACTACCTACCTACTTCGGATAGTTTTAAAACCTATCAAATATTTTACGCGAGGGGCAGTTGTTTTAAAATTAAAAAGTAATTATTTTAAATTTATTTTAGTTTCCCGACCGAATTTTTATATTTTATTTGATTTAAAGAAAGTATGTACCCATCCGATAAAGCCTACCATGTATTTATAGATGAGATAGAATATGAAAAAAGTAAAAATATATATTTAAATATATATATATTTCAAATATATATTCAAATATATATTTTTGCAAAGATAA
>NW_018020827.1:177874-225165 GCF_002006095.1 Pseudomyrmex gracilis | reverse complement strand
CAAGTTTTTGTTCAGGTTCATGCAGCTAATAAATGGTCGTGGATACCTGGGAAAATCATCGAGCGGGTTGGCAAAGTTTTGTATAATGTGCTTGTTCAAACACGAAGTCGACTGGTTCGTGCACACGCCAATCAACTGAAGTTTAGGCACGGTGACGAAGACGAAAAAGAACTTCCCTCAGAAATTCTCATCAATGTCTTCGATCTCACAGACACTATACAACAACAAACATAACAATTTCTATCATAGGTTTGATAGCCAATCAAACCTATGCCCATAGTTGGACTTCGTGCTGTGACCGGATTTCCCTAAATCCTAGTCCCTAGTACGTAAATTATCTTTTAGATTCTGTCCTACGGTCGCCAGTCGGTTTATCCTTACAGCCGACAAGGTATTAATGTATATCACTGTTCGCTCAAGCGAAATTCTGTACTCACGATTGGAGTTCTTCCCTCAATAGAACTTCTGGATACTAATAACTATTCCTGCCGCTTGCCCGTCACTCGCACTGGATTAATAAGGATTTGCAAGATATTCCCGAACTCGCGGGCCTTTTATCATATCTGTTCTCCCTTTCGAATCCGGAGCCCCGGGACTTACCTTTCGGCGATTGGTTCCTACCGTATCCGTTTCTAAATTAACTAATGGTGGTTGAGCCCTTCGCCTGAATCCGCTTCTCGGCTGACCTCTGGTTGGCGCCCTGTTTCGTTCCGTCTAGATCCGGCTGACGCTCCGCCAATCGTTTCCGTTTACGACTTGTTCATGGCCAAACAGCCTAGACTGTAGGATATGCGCGGTTCGCCTTACGAGGTGCCGTTGTGCATTCAAGGAAACACTCCACCAGGGGTTTTTAATTAATGAGACAACTTTATTCGCGTGAATTAAGTTTTATTCTATCACTAAATTTTATACAACCACCACGAACGTTAAACTTTATCTCACTATTACACAACTTTTCTTTACTTGCAGAATTTGCAATATCGGTGCGTTTTCTTAATTACGCGGATGATTTTTTAACACGTATCGCCGCGGTCGATTTTTTTTGTGTTTCCCACGAGTTTTCCTCGATCCTTCCACTCGGCCGATCTTTTCCTGACGATCCCTCCCGTCTCGTTTCGCTCCCTTATATTGCGCCTTCCCCCTCTCGCCTTTGCTAGCCCTAGACCTTCTCGAAGCTTCGGGGGTATGTTTTATTAAATTATAATTCTTAATAAATTTTTTTTATCGCTTTTGTTGTCTAATGCCTAGCTTTGTTCTTTTCTTTTATTTTTTGTTCTTAATCTTTCCTTTTTTCTTTTTTACTATTGCCCCGAACGTTCGAGAAGTTTCTCTTCAGTCTTCTCCTACTTCCTTCATTAATCCTATTCTAATTTTCCTATTTATTTCTCGTTACGTGCCTTTGTGTTTTCTTTTGCTTAATCTCTCTTGTTCACCGAAATTTTAATAATTACAATAAAACAATGATGATAATAATACAAGAAAACGCATTAAAGCAAACCTTTCGGCTTCTTCTAATCTAATCTCCTAATTATACTATCTAATAACAGATATGGTATTAATAATAACTTTTTATTTATTTCCCATCACCATAATAATTTTATATACATTTACATCCTGAATTCTACTTTGTTTCTTAGTTTCCTTTTTAATTATTGTTTAAATTTCGCGGCCTTCCCAATACGGGTCGCTCGCGCCGATGGTGCTGCCCTCTGAATCCTCATCCGGGTGCTGCGCGCCCTCCTGCGCCATCTCCATCAATCTCTCCAGCTGCGCCATCGCCTCGTCTGCTTCTGCCTCTAGCGCTTGCGCAGCTTCTCTCGCATGTTGCTCCCTCTCTTGGTGGTCCTCGCCCAATAGGATTTGATCGTGCGCCTGCAGTTCTGCCGTCGGTTGCAGTGCGACTCTCTTTCTCGGGCCTCGTGCCTCTCATTGCAAAGATACGCGACTAGCGATATATTAGTATTACATATATGGTATCACCTTTCTGCTTACAAATTCGTTGTTCAGTGAACGATCGCTGGCCGCATTTGCAACGCAATTTTAAAAAACTAAAGCGGTAACGATGATTGATTGATTAATGGGTGCGTTCAGACAACTCAACAGTTGCACAACGGTTGAGAGATAATCACTTCTGATTGGATCATACTTTTGGAACCGCAGCAGATTTTGAAGAATAGTCCTATCGTAAGTGATGATCTCTCAACCGTTGAGTTGTCTGAACGCACCCGTGGTCAATTTCACGATACCTGCGACCTGTGTCCGCGTCTTGTGTGGACAACAAGCCTTTAGGTTTCTCGGTCGCACATGGCGTCAACGTCGACTTAAACTTGGTCGCGCGGCAACACTGTGATATATTGCGATATACATACATATATGTATGTATGTATGGAAAAGTATGCGAGAGTGTTCGTGTTGCTCGACAGTTGCGTTCCGCGTCTCTAACCCCTGTTCTTCTCTCGGTTGCCGCACATTTATATAAACGTCCGCGTACACGCGCGCACGTTGTGTTGTTCGATTCGGTGTGTGTTACTTGGATCGCGGTACTGCGATCACAACCGGTGTTTCAATCACGCAAAGAGCAATCATGATGAGCGAGACGATGATGCAGGACGAGCGCACGAACATCCATTATTCCGTGTCGTCCAGCGCGTATTACGGTTTCGTGCCGCTAACCGTGCGCGATAATCAGCAAGGTAAAAGAAAACTTTGCGAAAGACCAATCTCGACTACAACAACAAGTCGGCAGGATGACGAACAACAACGTCAACGTCGAAAATAGACGCGCGCGAATAATCATTTCGCGCGCGAGTTGTGTGCGAATGAAAGACCAAATTTTTCATTCCGGAAAAACCTGATTTCAGACTCGTGCAATCTTCCGTGGCGCGACTGCCGACTTGAGGCCCTCGAGGAATGGAATTGGCAGTCGAATTCGCGGGAGCTCGGCGGCGGCTCCCGTGGCCAGCAACTCCCGCGGGAAGACTTCGGCCGGAAATGCCTGAAACGCACGCGAGACCTCGCGAGTCAGGAGCGACCGTTAGGATTGAAACGACTCCGACGAGGAGGTAAGGACACTTCTCCTCCTTTATCTCTTTCTCTCCCCCGCGTCGGACGGGGCTCCCAACGGCGAAGTTAATAATAATAATGAGCGACGCGTCGTTTCGCGACGACGGATTCGTTTTCCCGCGACGTCACATTTCGTAATTTCGTATGTGAGTCCTGAAACTTTTGACAGAGGTCGCTTCGCGTGTGCGGATTTAACGCGATAATTAAACAACGATGAATTTATATACATATATATACATATATATCGCGCAAAAAGACACGTGACACACGTAAAGTGTGTGAATAATGTTTATAAATATCTACGCGTGTATGTCCGATTACAGCAAAGAGTAAAACATTTTTGAGAGTAAACACACTTCGGACGAATTTTTTTTCTTTCAATAAGTATTTTTTGTGTTTGTTAGTTTTCGTAAAGACAAGCAATTTCGTCAGTTCGATATTTTTCGTATCGCGCAGTTGTGACAGTTTTTCTTTGCGAGGATTTTACGTGCCGACGCACGCACGCACGCACGCACACACACATACACACAAGAGGAGTTGATTGTGTGTATATCGGATATATTAGTACTCGGATATATTAATTTTTATTCTCTCTCCCTCTTTTTATCTAGCGTTACGTAAATATGTTCTACTTTGTATTCTACACAATCTCGTATCATCGATTTGTTGATGTTTCATCATTGACATTTTGTAATGTGACAATGAGATGATTAATTTTTTGATATCTGTTTGTATTCTCTCTCTCTGAATGTATGAATTTTACAAGTCAGATACTGATACACAGGCACATATAAACATTCCATGTTTTGTACTATGGGCTTGCACTTTTACATCTGACTACAGATATCCTGGCATTAAATTTATTTTGAAGCTTAATGCATCCTGCAACCGTCTATATCACGGATAAATGGTATCACAGGCGATGGGAAGTATGGATGCTAATATGCTAATATAATATATATGATGCTAATATGTTACAATTATATTATAGTTTACAGTAATGCTAATTATTTACTTTTACATGAACTAATAACAACTTAGTAAGTTTTTGATACTCTCCCTTTTTTTGTATTATTTTTTTTTCTATTTTCTTTTGCTATATATTTTATATACATTTATATATATATATATTATATATATTTATTCTATTTTGACGATCATGTGAATAATATGTAAACGAGATCTGGCAAGAGTTGTTTCCTTTCAGAGAACGGCATGGCAATGCCAACGATACTTACATTACAAGAAGTACAAAATAGTAGTATGGATTGGACGTGTAACAGCTCGGCAGAAGCGTTAGACGTTGACTTAGACGCTGCCGTTTGTACAGAGCAACAGCCTGCATCGAGCGAGAGCTGCCTGCAGACTTGGGCAGCAGGTAATTCTAGTTCGATAAGTAAACCAGATCATAAATATTTATCGCCAAGCAATGATTCCAAGTCGGACGACAACAGCAGCGACGAATATGAGAAATTGTTGTTCACGACACACGGATGCTCTGCGTATCATCATCAGCGAGTGGTGCTCAATTATATGGAGATTTAAGCGCAGAGCGCCCGGACGAGATCTTGTTTTATCATCATTCTGAGTGTGTGTGTGTACATATATATATATATATATAATATATGTTTGTATTAGAACGTGCGTGCTACATAGTATGCATTTACATAACGTATAAATCAGTGCTTTGTATTTGGGAAAATACAATAAATATTTACTTTTCTATATTTAATAACGCACGCGCTCTCTCTTTGTATTTTTCTTCTTCCCATGCGAAGATTCGAACCCGGTTCTCCCACTTTGCGTTCACTTCGACGTCCGCATCATCCGATTCTTTCTTTCTGATTTACGTGCGTTCAGCCCTCACCCCGGTTGGTTTGTGCTTGGCACATCTTCGCCGAGTTGCATCCATACCGTCTTCGTGGGACCTACAAGTTTTGACGTGGACTCCGAACCACCGAGAACGAGGCGGCGAGAATCGAACTCGATACAGTGCCCTACTCTACCGAGCTGTCTCCCGCCTCAGAAACCATCTGAACTACGAACGAACACAGTTACTGAGAGAAAATAAACGTACGCGTAAGATTTAAATTATTTATTATTCAATATTGTTAATAATTGTATGGAAGCGGTAGTAAAAGCGAACGTTTTTTTTTTTTTTTTTTTTTTTTTTTTTTTTTTTTTTTTTTTTTTCGGAGATCGAGATATACATTTTTACGTTTATTACAGTAGACTCTCGTTATAATGCCCTTCGCACGTACTTTCACACACAAGTCTTCTTCAAGTGTCCGCGATCGCGCCTGATCGAGGAGAGGGCTCTCTCGCTGTAGCGCCATTTCCGAGAATTTTCGCCCCTACAGCGGCACTATAGCGAGAGTCTACTGTACCATACTATCGTGTGTTTGAGATAATTTATGCTAATAGTATTTATGCAAATACACAGTACAAATTAATGATGCAGTCTAGTAAGAAACTTGTCGAGCTCGGTGTCTTCCGCTCGTTCGTCTTCGGTCTTGGCAGCGAGGCCTTCGAGATCGGGGGTAGTCGCTTCCGCGGCAATCGAATAAGAAAAAGCTGCCGCCTCCTCCTGCCCCTCATCCTTGTCTATGTTACTAACAGGAAGCTGAAATACGACGTGCGATATACCCATTCGATAATTTCGTTTAATCGTTTCTTTTTTATTTTTTATTTTTTTTTATTTTTTTTTTATACTCGTATTTAGAAACAGAGTTTTCTTTCGGTGATAAGATTTATGTAACGTTTTCTCAACCGGTTGGGTTGAGAATCGCTCCCGGAGCTATTAAAGCTTCGATTCACTTGTGGAAAATTCACTAGTGCTCGAAAAGTGTTCCGGAAGTGTCGAGAATTTTCGATTGATTCTCCTCTCCGGTGATTCGAGAGACGCGGAACTTAATTTAATTAACGACAATCGTTAATTGTTCCGGGAGCGATTCAACCCGCACCGGTCGAAAACGCTAATAGAATACTTCTTGACGAGAATTCCCGGAAGAATCGGGTCTCGATTGGTCAGCCTCCGCCAAATCCTCGTTATAGCCCGGTTTAGCATTAGCAGCGGAAGGGAGAGCGCTCGCACAATCAAGCGAAAATGTTCCCTAACGGTGTTGTAACATGGATTTTAGATAAACGATTTTTCATGTATTGTTCAGTAGAGTTCTGTCAATTACTTTATGTTATTTACCGACGTCTCCAACTGATCTATTAACGGAACTTGTGACGAGGCCGGGGACGAGGCGATGTCCATGTGAGACGCGACCAGTTCCGTCGCGGACGACGGATTCTCCAAACAGAATCCCAACATCGCGCCGACGTCCGAATCTTCGTCGCTGGACTGGCAACTCTCGCTCTGTGTCAGATCGGGCGCTTCGTTCTTTTCGTTTGATATCAACATAGATATGTAAAAAAAAATCGATTATAACGCAAGATACACAGAGTGAAATCGCGTATTAGAACGCGCAAAGCGACAAATTTGTGTGTGTGTATGTGTGTGTGTGTGTACGAACCAATGGGTTGTTCAGCGTTCGCGCTATCTGCAAAGCGCGCAGCGATCTCAGCAAGTGAGGCCGTAATCTGTGATCCTCGGTGATCGCTTTGATTTCTCGCAGAATAATTATCAAGTAATCCGGTCGTTTTTTATTTGCCGCAACGAGCGAACTGATCGCCTCTCTCGTCTCTGAACTAATTGTAATGATAAAACATTATTCGAATTTCGCATCGCGAGCGTGTTTGTCACGCAAGATGATCACATTTGTGTGTTACATTACTGATATATCGTGCAAAAAGAACTCAAACCTCAGATTACTAAAGGGATTGTCGTCGTTCGAAGCGGAAGGTAATCGAAAAGCCTCCTCCCAGAGATTGTCAACCTGCTGGGACACCTCGCTCGCCATGATATTGCTGCGAATAGCGGTGTTCTCCCTGTCTTGCTGTTGCAGATTCGACGGCAGTTGCAAATTCAACGAATACTGCGCCTCCGCACCGGTCAGCGACAAGTTGTCAGTTCCCTGTTCCCGATTCCGCTTGTCTTTTCTTCAAAAAATCAAACGGACTTTATTTACACGAAGAACGCGTGTTAATTGTATTAGTGTAGACTTAAATTGTCTTAAACACTGATGAAAACACATACATCAGCGAACTGTTAACGCTACTTCCGCTAGTGTTGGTCGTGTTTGCGGAACACACTGAATTTACCACAGCTGTGCTCGGCGAATCTGTCACCGTCTTCACATTTCCCGAGAGTAGATTTTGTCGGGAATAGCTGAAAATTGAAGATGACATTGAGAAAAAAAAAGTGAAAAGCAACTATTTTGTTGTTAGACTTACGCAAAACAATTTTGGATTTTATTCAAATCATAGACACGCACACGCGCGCGCACACACACACACACACGAAATCAATTGCTGAGATAAAACGATTATTTTACAAAACTTTGAACGCAATAATGTGAAAAATTTTTTTTTAATCATTTGTCACGACATGCATTAATATTAAAAAAAAAAAAAACATCACAAGTTGACAGTACGTCCTGTCCAATCTCGAAAACTCTTACATACCCATTTACCTACCTACCGTAACGAATGTTCCTTTACTTTAGTGTTTCGTTTATACACGGGATAACATAATTCGAATCGTGAAAGATTACGGGATGCACGTACTTAGATATACGATCTTAAACAAGGTTTGGTGATGACATGTATATATATATATATATATGAGACAAAGAAATGAGAAACTCAAATTGCAGCGTTTATTATTACATGTAAATGTGATACACAGTAAGAGAGACTTACAAGAAAAGTGAAAAAAACAAAAAAAAAACAAAAAACGAACAATATGATATCATGTAAAGTATCAACACACACGTACACACACACGCAAAAAAATGTTGGAGTAAAAACATATCCGTGTGATACACTAAAAATTTATACGTCACTAGATAATTATTTTTATCAAATGTCTTTTCTTCTGTTACAAACAATCGTGTTTCAAAGTGCCAGAGATTCGGTAATAACTTTTTTTTTAAAAAAAGGCGAATAAGTAAGTAAATTAAAAACATTTGTTTTCTTCTTCTCTTCAAGTGAAAAGTTGAAAATAAATATGCAACGAAACGTATAATCGGCTCTACTGCACGTAAATATTGAAATCATCATCATCGACTATAAAGAATAATCATAATAAAATAAAAAAAAAAAAAATCCCCAACAGGGCACACATTTGTCGACTCGGCAAAAACCATGTCTTTACCTTCGAAAATTATCCCAATAGTTGTTCGCTCTATTACCGGGCGGTACTTGATTGTTCAATTGTTGCTGCTGCTGTTGTTGCTGTTGCGAATTTGAAGTTACAATCGGAGTGTGGGACAACGTCGCTGTGGAATTCGGTAGCGACACGAGATTGGGCAAGGACGAACTGGGCGGCAAAGTTCCGTCCAACCCGTTCTCGCCGAGATTCTGAATGCCGCGGCTCAGATTGCAGTGCTCCTCCTGATTCTCAACGTTGTTGATACGCTGCAAGTTCTCCTGATTCTGCGATCTCACCTGCGACTGCAACTGCGTGATGGCGGTGCGCAACGACTGCAACTCGCGTTGCTGCGCCCACAAAAGCTGGCAACAGTGATTCAATGTCGTGCCCATTACCTGCAGCTGCGTGGTCTGCGCACCCGACAGCAAATGCCGATAATATTCAACCGAAGCTACAACAGAAACGTAACATGTACACGTTTCTCTTCGAGTTTTATTTCTCTATAAGATATGAATCATCGGTTTTTGGATACGTTACCATGTTGACTTTGATTCATAGGCGGAAGCGGAGGCGGAACGGAACAGGCGCACAAATTGCCGTTGAATCCGACACTCTCGACAGCGGCGGTTTGCGAGCCCATATCCAACAAGTTGTCCGACGTGGATATGCCGTCTACGCTTTGCTCGTTAGAACCTGCACGAGCGTGAGCGCACGATAAAGTCACACCGTTCGGCATCCGGTCGGGGTGATATTTACCTGGAACGGCGCAGGACGGCCAAAGATTCGCGGGCGTGCTGCTGTGACTACATCTGGATCCGGAACTTCTTTGGCTGTTTTGATCCGGCGCCTGAGCGTCCCGATTCACGTCTCGATTTGGGAGCTGCGTTTGTTTCTTTTTCTTTTAAAGATGTTTAACATTGCTGTATGTAAACAAAAAAAAAACACCATAAGAATTCGTACCTTCTTTAAAAGATCTTCCAGCCGCTTCATTTGCTCAATTTCCGCAGATGCGGACACTCCCGTGCTAACTTTGTTACTTTGTTTTTTCTCGCCCGAAGATCTGATAGTCGGAGGCGAGCTGGACGAGAGCGACATCAGGGCGGGTAGCGAAGTTTGTCTCAAACGTTGTATCTCGGCGTCGATGTGAACTCGCTGTTCCTTCAACTCTCGCGTTATGGCCTGAAAGAAAAAACCCGCGTGGCAATTTTGCGACGTGACATTTGAAATTTATCATTCACAACTGTGTCGTTCCGCTCACATTCATTTCCTCGATCGTGGGCACGTTGCCGAATACGGGTTTCTCCTCTTCGTCCTTGTCAGCCTTGTCGAACGAAGACGAAGATTCGTACGTGATGTTTGACAGATCCTCGCTAAGTCCGAATTGATCGACCGTGTGGTTTCCCGCTCCGCATTCCTCGCTGTCCGCGTCGACGTCCTGTTCGAGCTCGGAAACGGAATCGCGCATCCTGGCGCCGTCCTCCACCAGCGCTTTTATGTGCGCGAGCTGCGCCTTCATCGCCGCCAGTTCCGCCACTTTGTCCTTGATTGTCGTGTTTCTTGAATCCTCGCAATTCTAAACGATGAAAAAAGAAGAAAAAAAAAACAATATACTCAATAATAACAAATACATGTAAAACTAATTTACAAGATATAAAATTTAATGTGCATCTCTCGAATGTGAAACTAACACAACTGCTCGACTTGTCGGACGCCTGTTCGATGGCCTGCAGTTCTGCTACAAGATGATCCATGCGTTTCTTCTTCGACTGAAGCTGCGCCAGCTTTCCTCTCAATGCCGCGGTTTCCGTCTCGAGTCGCTCCACGTTAGAAGGTAGGGACGCGTTGTAGTTGCCCTCGGACGCCGTGGAGTTGGACGTGGTGTTCTGATTATCTTGCAGCAGAAGCATTCGCTGCGCCTGGCGCGCCTCATTCAGTCTCTCTCTGACGCGTGTCTGCATATCAACCAAATTGGCCTGATGTTCTTGCAACTGCACAAGTTTGGTCTGATATTCCTCGATATTTCTCAACAATTCAACTTCCCTGATGCCATCGCCGCGCTCATCCATATCCTCTCTCCCGTTCTCGACACTCTGGAGAATGCACAAGATATTTAATTAAGAAGAAAAATCGTCATCTATTAACAATGTCTCGACAAATCGTCAAGTGCCAATAACCTCATCAGAAATTCCATTATTGTTATACTGCTCCAGCAATTTGGACAGTTTCGTCTCGCTGTCACGAAGATCCTCCACCATTCTGCTTAATTTTTCATTCTGGGCCTGGGCACGCTGTAAAATATTCATCGTTACGGAGATATAAATCAAAATTCTAATACGATAAAACCGTCTTGGTGCAAAAATATTGAACTTACAGGATCGGAAGATTGACTGAGAGAATCCATCATAGTCGCGGTCACTTTGATGTAATCTCTGATCTGATCCAAGCGACTTTCCACTTGATTTCTGTCGGGCTTCAAATAGAAAAGGGAAATAAAATTAGACTAGTCTTTTTTTTTTTTTTTTTTTGATGGGAAAAAAATTCTGAAATACGCTGGCTCAGTACCATTTTTCTCGAGCGCGTGTCCGCGTCCGCATTTTCCACATTGGAAGGCTTCGCTTCCTGCTGCAGTCGCGGTGGCGATTGGGTTCGGGAATCAACGGGTGGCACCATCTTCATCCAAGATATGCAATCTTCGGTGCTGTAATTGAGTCTCGCTGAACTATGCGATGCTGCAAAAATTATATGTGAAAAAATATGTATACAAATACACATGCAATTAACAAACTAAGTTGAATACAGGTTCATAGAAACCTTTGGTGGGGTTTTCAAACTAATTTAATTAATTCCAGCAATATACAAGAGAATTATTTTCATTGTTAATTATTTCTATTGTATATTTTCAATATATCCAACTTTATTTCACACTTTAAATGAAAGTAGTGAGCAGTGCCTTCATTAAGTTACACCATCATGTGCAACTTCTTATGACCCAATTCCTTATATTTGATTCATATCATTGGATTCTTCGTTATTAACTAATTTGTCAAGTAAAACTGAACACGTTATGTGATGATTAACATTTACCGCAATCAGGTAAGCCTTGATGTGCGCCAAAGTACGAAGAACGTTGTCGAGAGGAAGCCGATCTAGTGTTGCTGTTTTTCGCTGCTCCCGTTACTCTCGGCTCGCTTTCACATGCTCTCACGGTTTGCCAGTCCAGTTGGCACTAGCGCATAAAAATTTCGCTTTGATTATAATTTACAAATGCAAAATTATAAAAACGAGCTTACGGGACGCGGATCGAGACAATGTTCTTCACTTGCTCCGTCGAACCGGTGTGAAATTCTGAATGTGTATTCTTAGACCCGCCACCCCGAGAAACATCCCACCACCCCGAGGTCTATTAATAGGACCGAATTCGACACTAGTGAGAGAGCAGTTTAGAAATATATCACCAGCGGAGAGACTCCAAACATGTCTTTCAAACTGTTGAAAATTAACTATTGTAATCTACTATAGTTCATAATTTGTCTGCCATTTACACGCTTCTGTGTAATGCAATCAAAAATTGTGTCATGACTTATTTGTGCGCACACACACAGAGAGAGCAGCTAAAAATAAACACACGCGTAGCAAGATCACATTGAAACTAAGAACTTAATCAGAGATAATCATTAAGGAAGTAATTTAAAATAACTTTCTTTATTTATAAAAATAACGACAAAAGTATAAAATAAAAGAATTTTTGTCTCTCAATAAATTTTTTTTCCTTCGACTTGCAAAATAAGAAAAAAGAAGAGAAAGAGAGAGAGAGAGAGAGAGAGAAAGAGATAGAAGTAAGATTGTCTGAATGGATTTACCAAATTGTTAAAATGCTGCGGATGGCCGTGACAAGCCGCGGAGCGGTTCGCGTTTTGTTGATTCGCGGCGGATCGCTCTCGGTTCCGATCGTTTCTCCGATTGCTTTTCGGCAGAGTGCCCGTGTTCCGGGACCCGCCGCCGTTAATGCCGGGCGACATTTTCCGACGATCCTCTGCGAGAACGTCTAAACTAAACTCGTACGTTTACCCTATTACGCACGTTCTCTCTCCAGCCGCAACAAGCAGCTTTATAACCTCACACGCCACACACACGGAGAAAACACACAAAGCCACAAAAGTTCTGTTCGCTGCTTCTCTTATTTACCTGGAAAATGAGAAAGGACACACTTTTTGCAGATCGCGAAAAATCTCACGGTTCGTCGACGACGACGACGACGAGCGACGTAGTAATGACAACATTAACCCGATCTTTGCACATTCCCCCGCCGTCGGTGCTGCGAAATCGCATCCGGTTCGCTTTTACGTCAAAATATTTGGCAAACCGATCGAAGGACCGATATATCCGCCGTTATAAATACAAGATCGGGCGCGCAAGAGAGAAAGAGAGAGAGAGAGAGAGAGAGTGAAAGATTAGGCCATTGACGCGTCTTGACGCGATAATTGCAACGTACAGTTCACCGATTGTGTGCACACGCACTAACATATGTACGATCGCGTTTCTAACGAGACGTTGCCAGACGCCGCGGCCATTTTTAAATACTGCTCTCGAACGCGCAGGTCTTCCGATATTCAAAACGTATATATACTTCTCCCTTCTCTTTCCCTCTTTTTTTTTATATTTCGCCGATTAATTATCCGCAATCTTGCGTCGCGGCGCGATTTCCTCGATCGACTCGCGAAACGCCAACAATCCTGTTCGCAATTTTCAAAAAAAAAACCCGAGTAGACCAGATCCGTGCGAGAAGTAAATCGATAACTCGCTCTGTGATATTCGTTCGAAGTTCAGGAAAGTCCAAGATCCGCTCCAATAAAAAAAGGTGATGCCAATCGCGCGCGCGTTTAATCCCGCGCTGTCACCCGATTGATTGACAGCTGCTACCACCTGGTGGTGGGGCCGCTGTCGCCGCGGCGGACCGTGCGATCGCGGCGGATGTCCCGCCGCAAAGGTGAGCGTGGATAGAACCAGCGCGAAAATGTTCCTCTGTGCGGCGCGGAGCCGAAGAAAGTTTAATAATAAATGCAGACACACACACCGCCCCGTGTTCGCGTCCCGTCGCGGCGCGCGTTCTTTTTAAAGTGCGGTCTCTAGCGTCGGCCGTGCCACAATCCCGCGTATGACGAGCGCGGTGCACCGCCGCCTCCTCGCGTTCTCTTCACGCGAGAGAAATTCCCGCACACGGACGGTTCGCGTCACCTGAGAGAATCGCGCGCCGCATCTGGCGTCGTCGCCGAAAAGGCGCGCTAGAACGCGCGGAGAAAGGACTCGCGGAAGAGGAAGAGTCCGGTGAGAAGAGTGTCGTCGTCGTCGTCGTCGTCGGGTATATACGCGCGTCTTCATGCGGCCTCGTAAGGACGCGCGCGGCCTCCTCGCGCGCGTAGGGTAAAAGGTGTGCGTGTGCGTAAACACCGCGCGCGTACGTTCCGTGCGTGACACGTTTCCTCTTCATCTTCTCGAAGCGGTCGTTCGGAGTTTCGCGCGGATTTATCTCCCGACGCCGTGAGATGCTGACGAGCTGCTGGCGGCATGCGTGCGGCATAGTCAATGCGGACACGCGACTACGCACGGGTGAGTGTGTCTGTGTGTGTTTTCTTTTCTTATGCGTTTTTGTTCTTTAACTCCGTTTTTCTTCTCGCGTAACATACGCGCGAATACATTTGCGATGGGGGTTTGAGGTTAGAACGCGGCGGGAGATGTCAAATGTAGTACAACTCGATATGTGTGTGTATGTAGGACGAAGGGCATCCCTTGTTTAAGCACGCATGTCCCTTTCGAGGGCTGCTCGTACAACGTATGTGTGTGTGTGTGTGTGTGTGAATCAGTGGCGGAATTGAAGACGTTACGCTTGAGAGACGCGCGATAAGGATCTCTCTGTCGCGAATAATAAATGGGGTTTTGTTTTGTTTTTTTTTTTTTTTTTTAACCAAAAGAAGGTTTGAAAATCTTTTTTTGTACGAACCGTGCAAGAAATTTGTATAGTGTCGTATATTTGCACGTAAACGTACGTGGCGCGACTAACTTAGCACAAGGGACAATTTATGTTTCTAATTGCGTGTTGTCCCACTTGCAACAACAACTCGGTAACAGCTGTCTCTTGTTTCTCAGATGTTGTAATCTAAAAGGCGCGTCGGACGACCGTGTGATGTAATGTTTGTTTTTTTTTATTTCCATCTTTGCTCCCGAACGACCCGAAAAAATTTTCGCAACAACGAGTCACGTCGAGGTCGCGAACAGACGCCGCTTAAATTAATATTTTATTATGTGATTGTGTGTTTTTTTTTTTTTTTTTTTATCGCCTTGACATTCTCTCCCGCTCGAAAACTATGCGTGTTGTCCGCGATGACGTCACGAGTGGGGATGCCGCATTCTCTGCACATTTAGTACAAGGCGAGAGCGGGAAATAACTCGCGGGAATTATTTATTCAAAAGAGAAATGAGTGTTGTTATACTCTCTACGTTTCTCTTTTTGTTTCTTTAGCGCTTTACGTACTCGCTTCGCGAGAATATGTACGTATACGTGACATCGTCTCGTCGTTTTATACGCGGTGTCTTGAGAAACAGCGAAAACGCGTCACTTGACACGTTTGATAAGAGGCGGAGGCGAGTAATAAGAAATGCGTTCTGCAAATTATGAAAAAAAAAAAAAATCTAAGAAGAGCGAAAGGGTGCGCGTCATTATAACTGAGCGCGATGAGAGATAAATCAGATAACTTCGGTGATAAGATAGACACAGTGCAACATTTGTACGTAGGCGATAAATAACAATTAAAAAACGATTATTTATTTTCTCGACTTGTCATTTGCGACGGAGAAGAAGCCGCCGGCGTTTAACAATCTTTTACGACGACTATCGAATTCGTCGATCGTCCGTGACGATCGAAGAGATGCACACATTTATATCCGCACCACACACACGTTAGAGCCCCAAAGAAAGGGCAAAGAGACGTCGGCATTCTTGAAATTTCCACACGATATCGCCCAAAGTGCGACACGAACGGCAACTGACTACTTGTTGCATAATGCATTGATCTCCGTACAGCTTTAGAGCACCGCGGCTCGAAGTGTGTGAAAATCGAAACGTGATTTGTATTGCGGTATATACACTCCCACTGAACGTTTGTACGAGATATCGATCCCATCGTCCTTTTCTCCGAAATGTTGGATTTTTCTAATATCGAGCGACGAAAATGAAGTCCGCGAAGATCCCTCTGATTTACATCGGACGAGTTTTGTACATTTGTTACGCGCCAAAAACATGTCTCCGATCGATAAAAAAATCGAATTGAATTCAAATAAAAAATCCGCGCCAATTCAGATCTTCGACTAATGTTGTTCTTGGTCGAAGTCTTCGCGCGCGTTTCGCGTCAATGTCTCTCCGAGACATTGTCGTTTTTTCTCCGTATCTAGGTTCGTATGTTTGTTGTTGAAACGAGGACACAGAAGAAGTTTCCGCGGACACGGTTTCTCATCCCACCGACACAAAAAAAACACACACGTGTCGATAAAAACAAAACGTGCTTTTTCGTCCCTTCGCCCGATAGACATAAAAAGTCGCGTTGTATCGACGAGACCGCGTTCGCGCGCTTTCCTCATTCAGAGGCCTGACTCTCGCAGCCTTGAGGCAAAAACCACACTCTCTGAAATGATCGATAAAATAACGGTCGCCGCGCGTTAAATCCGTATAAAGCGGATAAACGCGACCGACTCACACGCTATGCACCGAGCGTGAAATGAACGCGGGAAAATTAATCCGATTGCGATTATAAGATTCATTAAAGTCGAGCGAGCGAATACACGCGACGTGTGAATTAATTGGCGTACACACCACCTTTTGTCATTCCGCGTAATTTTTTTTTTACTACCGAGATCGCGTCCTTCCTCCATCGGGGGAGGGAGAGTGGGTTTGTCTGTTCACTCGCGTGAAATCTGGACCGAGCTCTTCGTTCCAAGCGCGTTCCAATTTTGCGTCGAGTTATTTTCGTGAAGAACAGGAGCGGCCGCGCGATTATGCGATTACACGTTCCATGAATTTAAATCAAAATGTCAACAATTAATCATCTCCACCCCCGTATTATAAGCGAAGAGACGATCAAAGGTACACTTACGAAAAACAAAAAAAAAAAAAAAAACGCTTCAAAGGCGCATCCGATGTCTTTGCAGCGCGAATCAAGTTTTATTTCTCAAACAATGGAATAAATTAAATTAAACATTTAATTTTTTAATTTAATATTACCATCACTTATTCGCACAACAACACCCGTGTATTTAGTTCCAAACTGCCTGTCACATTGAAATTTACATATTTTTGGAACTATTTGTCCTTTCTCTGAATTTTAATTTTTTAGGTTTTTTAGTTTTATTTTTCATTCAATTTACTTGTCGGTTTATTTAACAGGATAAATATTAAAATTGAAGTTAACAATTTAATCTCGCGAGCCACTCGCTGAATCTAATAACTTTTGGCGAATAGACGGGAATGTTTAAAACTCCCACACGTAATTGCGTGTGACATAATTTTGGAGAGTTTCCGGAGTGGCTCGTGATTAAAAGACAAATGATGTACATCGCGAGTAACAAGTGGCAACCGGCGTGTTCTAAATTCGATTCCACGCGCGAACGAGCCGCTTCAATGTTTACAGAATTAAATCCGGTTTCCCTTTCGCGCGGTTCTATTCACGGAGAAGTCGGTGTTTGCCGCTTCCTCTCGCTCTCATGTCCAACCTGTTCCCGGATAATCCTCGCGGTTGTTTTCTCCGAGTTGGGCAGTTGATACGTTTCGCGAGAGCCAGGAAGGTACGGTTTATCACACACTAAGCGAACGTTGATTTGACAAATTATCTCCCCCCCCCCCCCAACGTGAGTTCGACATCATTCGGTGATCGACGACGAGGGATAAAAAAAACTTGCCGCTGAAGAATAGATCAATTGCCATAGTCACAAAGCAGGCCGAGCTTCGATGCAAATCAGATAAAAAGGCACGAATAAATTACGTTCGACCGTATCGGTCTCTGGGTTAATGGCTGACTGTACAAGGTATCGCGTTTAGAGCGCACTAACATTTGTTTAAAACATCAGACCGATCGGAGTTGAATGTATACTTAAGTTTTTTATCGTCAATTTTTGACGGTTACTCGAAGGAAACGCTTATTCGTTATCGTTCCTCTAATTTCACTAATATTTGAACAGTTAGTTAACAAAATTGCTTCCACCCGCAAAAAACCTTCCATATTTCCCGCTAATTGTGACCTTGTTAAAAATAGAACTACTAAAGTTTTGCGATTTAAAATAAAGAAATCCGTCATTTTTTTGATGAATTTGGTTGTTTCAGCGCGTTTCAATCGCGGCGACAATCTCACGATATTCGTGCGTTGTTTGCTCCTCAATTTGCGTCACATAGTTTCGCTTCCGCTTTTTCTTTTGCGAACGAAGCGACTTGCAGACGCGATAATAAACGGAACCTGGGCGTGTTCTGATGCCAACGATTGCTTTTCATCGCGGTCGGCGGAGATAGCCAAAAAGATAAAAGTGACATGCAGAGGCCGAACAGAAAGAGAGAGAGTGAGAGAGGAAGACTTCCCCCTTTGACCGACGACGACTACTCTGTGGTTTTTACGGGGTGCGGCCGCGACGGCGAAAAATACTTGACCCAAATCTCCGATAAAAGCTTCTTTCCTTCCCTCCCTCCCATCGCAGGATCTCGCGCACACCATCCGGAATAATGTCGGGAAACCGTGCACACGCACGGATATATATATATATGTATCCACATGACGAATAACATGTCCCGAAGTCGCGTCACGCGATCACCCTCGGAGTCGTTGAATTTCAGATCTCGCCGCGCGAACTCGCCTCTTGTGGAAAGTTTGTACGAAGACGTGTTGCGCGACGACTACGGTCATCAGCGACTTGTGTAATCACGGCACGGTTGAAATTTCGCAAGTGCGATCGTTCGATCGATCGTCTTGTGTGTATGTGTGTGTGTGTGTAAAAATTTGCATATACTGACCCCGAACTCGTTTACCTTCTCTTCACGCGGCTCTTTTTTTTTATCTTCCCGCCTAAAAAGTGAGAAACATTAAATTTCTTGAGAAAGAAATTTAATGTCTAATTAAACAATAACAATAATAATTTACTAAATATGAGAAATATGCGAATTAAAGAGATGGATATTTGAAAATAAGAAGTGAAATAAAAATCTGTACGCGTAAGGAAAGATTTTTAAATATACGAGAAATATAAATATCGATAAAATTTATATATAAATAAAGACTTCGATATGTTTACAATATAAATAGATTTGCATAAATAAGTTTTGCTATTAATGTTTATAAGGGTCAAGGCACAGGAGAAACATATACCGGGGGAGGTAGAGTCACGTCGACATTCGCGTAAAGATCATATACTCGTGTCCTGCGAAGCGCGGCGATTCTTTGCGATGAACTAATTTCGTTCCGCCAGGCCGGCTGATAATGGCAAGGGTCGTGTGCGGCCTCATTTCGTGGAAGGGTGTGGCATTACGTGCGGCCTATCGATATACATTCGCTTCATTATCAATTGCAAACACGTGCACCCACACACACACACACGCGCGCGCGCGCGCGCTGTTGCATATAGTCCCGCGCGAAACATAATCAACGTACATGATCAACGTTGACGATGCCGCGCCTTCACGTCTCATTTTATCGTCACATGAAAAAGTTATTTAATTTGTTTTTTCTCGCAGATTAGCCACCGCAACGTTTGCGGAGACGTATATGTCGCGCGAAAAATTGAACAATCGACAGGTTGTAATACACGAACGTTCGCGCGCGCGCGAGAGCGAGAGAGACAGAGAGAAAAAAATATCGACGCGATCTCGGGAATAATTTCCTCTCATTTGTACGTTGCGTTTTCCGTATCACGCTAATTTGCGCCAGTTGATTACTGATGACGCTGCCGTACGAAGAGCGGAAGCGTCAGAAGCGATAATTTGCAACAGGGATCTCGCGATAGGTTGCCTGCGCAAATACACATCAGAGGTACAGCCAGATACAACACACACACACACACACACACACACACACACACCCTCTCAGACAATCTTCTCTCTGGGTTCGTTTCGCGAAAAGCACCCCTCGGGGAACTGACATTTCAACGACGACGTTAACACGAAAAGTGTATGTATGATATGCTCTTCTTCAGACAACGGAAGGGGGGGAACCGACGACGTCTTAATGACGAGCTTGATGCCCGAGGAAAGGAAAAAGGTCTCTTCATAATGCATCCGCAAAACAAGGGGTTTGACGTATGACGCAGATCGGGGGAGCTGTGCGCCGCCTTCGCGTTTCTCATTACCAACTCGATAAAATTCAATTATTCAGCGTCTCTTTACCACCGACGATTCCGGCCGACGATCTACCGATGACCTTGCCAGGGAGGAGGAGCATTGTCGATACTATCGACCATTTTGCGCTCTATCATCACACCACCATCCATCCTTGCCGTTGTATTTGTGTTATATTGACCACTCTGCTCTTCCCGCGAAATAACGCGCACTTTCCGCGGTAATTGTCGTCTTTGATGGGAAACATCACGTGTGTGCGCGCGCGCGGGTATCTTATTTTCTCACATTATTATTGTCACGAGAATTCGACAAGAGATGCAATGATTTATGATCCGATCAATAAGAAAAATATGGCAAATAAGATATCGAGGATACTTGACGTTCGCAGGATATAATTGAACAATAGAAAAAAAAGAAAAACTGTTAATTTTAATTAATTAAAATTGCACGATTTAAGTGGCAATCAATCGAGCTTTTAAATTTCTCACCTAAATGCTATTTCGCGTCTCAACAGATGTCATTAGCATTCAAAAAATAATCCCGCTGTTAAGATCTCAATTGTTTTTAAGTGTGTGATAGACGTCGACAGAGATGATTAACTTCTTCGCGAGTAAATTGACTCTCGTCACGACGTGTTACTCGTATTTCTTGGATTCGCCGTAAAAGAGAAAAGACTCTGTCCTCTTCTGGCGCGCGTTATTAATTACTAAATATCGTAGTGTGGCGTAAAGCACGTAGAAAAATAATCGCCGCACATATATATATATATATGTATATATATATACATATATATATACAGAGAGAGATTGATTGATTGATTAGGCTTTATTTATATCGCATTCTGGGAAGAAATTCTCCTCAAGCGCTTGCAATACAAAAGAAATTATAAGTGCAGGAAATATACAATATAAGTACAAAGAACTATATAAATGAGTATATAGATGAATATATAGAAAATTACATAAGTAAAGAAAAATCTAAATACAAAAATATAGATTAGAAGGAAGAAAATATAAATACAAAATATAAATACAAAAATATAAATTCAAAAATATAAATTATAAATATAAATTATAAATTGAAGACTGAAACAAGTGTTATGTATAACAAGTGATAAATATTTCAAAAATATAAGAAAATACATATAAAAACAATAAAATATATAAGAACGCTGAAACAAGTGTTAATTTCAACAAAAATATGCGAAATTGAATATATAAACTTCGCTAAACAAGTGTCAAATTTAACGGTATGTCAAACCCAACAAAATATGAAAATGCCAAATTTAACAATATGTGAAAATGTTTGTACTTAACAATATGCGAAATTGAATATATAAATTTGTGCTGAATTTAACAGAAATATAAAAGAAAATAATAGAATATATAAATTTTTATGCAGAATTGTGCATTACAAGGCAGAATACAGAATGCTTAAATGTTATACTAAACGCAATATATTGATACAGAGTAAATACATTTAATGTTTATCAAACTACATACATTCTTGTGCACACACTTGCAAAAATATAATAAGAAAAATATAATAAGAAAAATATAAAACAAAATCATATGAGAGAGAGAGAGAGAGAGAGAGAGAGAGAGAGAGAGAGAATCGTCGCTAAATTGACTTAATTAGGGTTGTAAGTCTCTCCTCTATCGGCGCGTAATAATGAGGATTCTTATTCAAATAACGAGCGCGATGTAAGGGAATAATATGCGCGAATTCGTTCTGACATGGAGAAGAGAGATTGCGGCGCGTTGTAATAACGTTTGCTTAAGGATCTCGGGGAATTCAATGGCGCAAATCGGGTTTAATACATAGATTTATATGACTCGGAATGAGTCTCGAGGTTTATCAGATCGAAAGAAATCGTGAACGCGACACGATCGATATTTCCCATCGGACACACTAAGGCCGTCGCGTCGCCGATTTCAATCGCGATGATAGAAATAATTAAGAACTCTTGACGAGCTCTCTCGGCGGGAAGTAATTTTCTTCGACGTTAAATTACTCCCCGCGTGAGTAATTTAAATATTTATTCAGACACGAGGAGGATTTAGATTTAGATAGTCCCGCTATCGCTAATCACTTATTGATAAGATAATAAGTTTTATTTTTATATTGTTTTTTTTAACACAAATAATCTTTTGAGAGATAAGATTACAGATAAGAGAAAGATGAACTCTTCTCGCAGTTACACTGCGTGTCGTCCAATCTTCTTGAAACACACGTGTGTGATGTGTCAAGTGCTTTCCGCGAAAAAAAGGCGCAGTTCGCGTCTCAAACGCGCGCGGCCGCGCGTTAACCGAAACATTTGCAAATTGCAATTTGCGAGGTGTGTATTTTTTTTCTCTTCCGTACGTTCTAATTGCGGAAAAGATGTATGTGGTTTCTCCTGGGAACTACGCGGCACACCGTTGTCTCCCAATCGAAGGTCCCGTCAAAGATAGTCGCGGGAATTCGCGACAGTCTCGACAGAACCGCACGAACGGACGCAGGCCGGTGGTCACGCGCCGCGGATCGTCGCGCCGCAATATAGGAAATCCCGATCCTTATCCGGTCGAAACTTTGTGTTCTCGCGTTATCGATCGGTTTTCGCTACGCGCTCGTCCCGACGTGGTTGACGTTAGATTTTCAAACAGTGACTTCCGAACGTCGCTACGGGGAAAAAGCCGCTCCCTGCGGTCGTTCAACGCCCGTGGTCGTTATCGTCGGTGCCTGTACGCGCGGCCGATGATTAACAACGCTCGAATATCGGCCGCTCGTTAACGCGCTCCATTTTCGCGTCGATCCTCACGCGATCGGAACGGAAATTCGCGGGAAGAAAAATCTAAGCGAAATCGCGAGCGTCGCAATTTCATCGGTTGCGTGTCAACCGGTTTTTTCCAGTGAGATAAACAAATTATTGCGCTTTTTTGCGACGTAAAAGAGTTTGTTTCTTTTCGATCGTTCGACGATTCTTCCTAAAAGAGATTTTTTACGACGTGTTTCAATTGCTACCTCTCTCTCTCTCTCTCTCTCTCTTTTGTAAACCAATTTTAATTAAAAACAAACTCAGAAAGCAACGCTAACTTTACGACACATTTAAAAAAAAAAGTGCTTTAAACATTTGCTGGTTTAAAAAAAAAGTGCTTTAAACATTTGCTGGTTTAAAAAAAAGTGCTTTAAAGTGCTTTAAGTGCTTTGCTGGTTCAAGAGAGTTTTGACACGTAACTTTGTACGTGACTTTTTTTAAAAGATGATTCGCACTTCCGATGAAAATTGAACGATGAGATAAAAAGAACAAGATATATATTTTTATCAGTTCGCACAAGAAGTCTTCCAAGTACTTTCCGGCTTTTCTCGAATAGGAAGATAAAACGATAAGCGGGATAAAAGTCGGTATCTTCCTTTTTATTGTCGCTTCCAACATCGCGCGATACCGAGCGTGTCGATATGCGCTGAAAGTGCCTGGACGAATCGCGGCGGTTTTTCGAAACGAGTCTCTTATCCAGGCCGGTAAATCGCTCGCGAGGCTTGGATCGACGATAAGTTCCCACCGTGGATAGCCAGGACGAGGAACCGGATCGATCATCAAAACGAGACTCAAAAATCAGCCTCGGACGACGCGTCTCACCGTTGTGAGTAACAAAAAAATCCACATAACTCGCCGAATAAATCGCTTCTATTCGCGCATCTGCCGGCGGTTTATTTCTCGTTCGCTTGCGTGGCCGAATTCGCTAAGAATACAACGCGAATTTACATTCGTGTGCCGTGAAACAACAAGCGTTTCGCGAGTTTCGCAATCGCCTCCGTGAGCGACTGCGTCTGTCAAAACAAACTCAGCGGTTTTATATCGAGGACGTTCCGCGCGTTTTGAAAAACTTTATTCATAGATATGTTTCTCTTGTTCGTGCGTGGGAACTCGCTCGCGTCGCTTTCGACATTACAAACGGAAACTCCGAGTTATCACGTTTGTGTCTATGCGTTGTTATCTATGCGAAATGTGTTTTTTTTTCGCAACGGATATCTTCCTCCGATACGCGCAGCAAGTTGCGCGCCACGGCTAAAGCCGGATTCATACGCGATCTTGTCGCCACATCATCGACGGGTCGCGAAAAAAATTCTCACGTTGGATCTTCAGCATCGGAACGACTCCACAGTGTTGTTTTACCTTTAATTTCTTTAACATTTAAATAATTTGTTACAACAGATAAGCTTTCAAAAGTTTTTGATATTTCACGCGCTTGGGTTTTTGTTTTGGTTAAAATAAAAATACTCGGAACATTTCCGAAGTCCGTCGTTTTGACGTCGTCAGTTGGTCTCTGACGTTAATTCGCATTCGCTGTTGCGTCAACAAATCATCAAATTAAATTCTACCATAAATGTTTTAATAGACAGTCACGCTGCAATTGTCAACAAACAAGTGGTTAAGAATTTTTAGACAATTTGTTCACGTAACGTATGAATCCAGTCTTATATACACGTTACGTATTGCGGAAAAAGACGCGCGTAATCGCGCGCACGCGCGCGCGAAATTTATCTCCGTCGCATAAAACCGAACCTTGCACAAGATCTGTTGTCTTCGTCGCGAGAATATTACTTATTGCGTCACGAGAAAATTTGTACAATTGATCAGTCTCGCGTGCCGTCGTCGTTGTTGCAGACAAAACGAGAACACACTCGAAACACATCCGAAGGCCGCGCTAGATATTTTTTCATATGGTTTCATTAACAATGCGTGCAGGGTCACCCAATTAGACGCTCGTTAGTCACTTGTTGTCAATGCGCTTGCATTCTGCCGCGCGGATTATTCCCGCGCGCGCAGTTTGTAAACGTCGATGCAACGACGAGTAATTAAAAAACTAACTTGTCACACCCTCGGAAAAATCATCGGTGAAACCGATGTCGACTTCGCTCGAAGTCAGTGTCGAAGTTTATCTTTGCCGTCGAGAAAATGAGTCATCGCTCTGTCTGTCACTCGATCGCCAAATATAATTCTGCGTCGAAGCGCGTCGTCCGTGTTCGACAACACGGACACGACGCAGATTAATTTACTCCGCGTAGCTATTAACCAAATTAAATCAATATTTTTGACACCAAAGAGACTTCTGCTTCTTTTTTTAGTTTTAACACGGTGAAAAACACGTAGCGTTGAAAACTTAGTGAAATTAAAAAAAAAAACTTCGCGAACTCTTTATTTTTTTTTTTCTTATTTTATTTATTTTTTATATATTTATTCTAAGTATACTTTGAAAAAATAATGGACGTCGAAGAGAAAAGGATTACTCGTCGGATACAAAAAAGTATCTCTGATTTATTAGATATTTAACTTTGGGAAAAACGCTCAGCGTTGAGAAAAGTTTGATAAAAGTTTGCGTGTAAAACGAACTTTCTAAACTTTACTTTTTAATTCTAAATATATTTTGAACAAATGAAGGACGTCGGAAGGGAGGGAAGAGTTAATGTCTTCCGTCGCTCCCCGAACACAAAAGAATTCCGATAGATTTGATTTCCGAATAGAACACATTCGGACTTTTTGTTCGGCGAGTTTGCGTGACTCAATAATTTCGCTTCGATGGTCGCCAATTCAGGGAAACGGACAAATCGGGTCACCGAGAGACTCAATCAAGTTTTATCTATCCGTCTCTCTTCTTGTCGAAGCGAAGGCTTTTTAGACAACCTTATACGTTCTTTTTTTAGCCCTTTTTTTTTGTAGCCAACCACGACGCGGAACAATCGCGCGGGTGAATGAACCGTGAAAGATTGCTCGCGAGAGTACGAGTTCCTTTTCAGGGTCGTCGAACATTTCAGAATAATGCGAATCAGCTACAGGCGCGTATCATTTTGTTACAAGTTTGATCGACAATCGCATTGCTCGTTTTGCGACTCCCTTGCTCGAATTGCGCGAAGACAATAAACGGACAGAAAAACGGCGAACACGCTCACACAAAATGCAAAAAAAAAAAAATCCAATTAATATTATGTCGGACACTGACAAATTGAGACCTTATTTTTTATATTTCTCGACAATTATATTTCAAAATAACGTATCTTCCTATTTTGTGTTTCTCATTGTCGTTGTCTTTAGTATATTTTTCCCTATCTTTCTGTTAACATATGAGATATGGAGGAGATAAACGTACATTATATATAAGACATGTTTTGCTTGTTAGCCGTACAGTGTTTTCGATGTCGTGTTTTTACTAACATTTAAACATTGACAACAATCTTGACACGATTTCATAACCATGTTGTCTGGCCTTATGTAAAATTTAAGTTAGGTATGTTTTCATCACTACATGTCAGAGAGACATGTTTTTGTACTTTTTATATCTCATTACATTGCTATCACACGTCATAATTTAGTTTATATTATTGATTGTAATTTCAAAATTCGTTTTTTATGTAGATTGTGTCACTGAAGAAAGTCCTAAACCACAGACCGAAACGTCTGACATTTTCTATAATATATAAATATACCACAATTGGTATATATATACCACATATGGTATATATATGCCACATATATATACAGAGTGTCCCAGAATTGGTGTAACATTTCTCGTAGGCAGGTAGAAGGAGTAAAACTGAGTCAAAAACTCCTCAACCATTTTTTTCTATTACTTATAATAAAGAAATAATTATTGAATAAATCAAGCCAATCAGCGCCGACCTTTAGCCAAGCGCACGTCAGTGAGCCACGCGCCTAGTGTGTGTGAGCGCTCCGCGCGGTTTACTGATGTGCGCCTAGCTAAAGATCGGCGCTGATTGGCCTGATTTACTCAATAATTACTCCTTTATTATAAATAATAGAAAAAAATGGTTCAGGACTTTTCGACTCAGTTTTACTCCTTCTACCTGCCTACGAGAGATGTTAGACCAATTCTGGGACACCCTGTATACCACAACAACTTAGTCTTGCTCGTATTGGCCTCTGCGTTAATGCTCACACATCCCTAATCACAATTAGCTACTTTTACGCTGTAACTCTTGTAACTCTTGTAACTCTTTAAAACTACTTGTTGTAATTATTTTATATTGTTATTAAAAGAAATTAGAAGCACATTTACAACAACGACAAAAGGCGAAAGATCCGCAAAAATAAAATCGGTCGTTTTATTACAGGCGCCGGCACAGTCAATGCAACCGACTGCCAGGGGGAACCCCCGGGTTCCCGATCCTGGCTCGTTGCGACCATTCACACCGCCGGATCTCTCGTCCATACCTCATATGGACGATACGCCAACACCTCTGCACAACAACAACAACAACAACAGCAACAACAACAATGCTCGTAACAACGCGTCACCTGCGAGCAACTGTGCGAACAACAGCGGCGCGCAACAAGAATCCACCGGACCCTTTATCATCGGCAGTCCCATCGATCTCGGGAACATCGACAATGTCGACAATATCGGTCTCCGTTTGGAATCCGTTACGCGCGGCAGCAGCAGACGGCGAATGCGCGAACACATCGAGCTCCAGGAGACCGGATTGCCGGAATCGTCCAGCGAGGGTGAGTAGTCGAATTGCCACCAAAAAGTTTCGCAATGCGGGAGAGAAGAAAATAAGTTCGAATTAAAAAAAAATCCAAATTCCCATGAAAACCCCATGAGAATCGGAAAGTTTTTTTTTAATCCTTTTGAATATGTGACAAACTGCAATTCTTTCAAAAGAATTTAAACTGAATTACGCACCTTATACATATACACGCATACACACAAATACAATTGTCGCTGGACGGCGCCACTTTGTTCGTAAACGGCAAGAGAGCCGTCCGCCCGTTGGCGCGTCGCGGGGTGTCCTTGGCCTATCGATAACGTTTATATAGTCGTCACGCCATCGCACGTTCCTCCACGAGGGTGGCGCGACCGGGGGTTGAGCTCGAAGCACGATAGGTGCTGACACCAACTTGTTGCCGTCAATGAGCGCATGCGTTCTGCGCGGGGGTGGCTCAACGTCAACACCTTTGACGCATTTGTCCCGCTATCCCCGGAGCAGTGCCGCATCGGCTACACGCACACAAACACACACACGCACGCACGCACGCACACACGCAACTTTCAAAATAAATAAAAATCATCTTAAAAAAATACAAGTCTGGAAATCATCAAGTGTGGAAAAAAAAACGTACTTTCTCTGTCTTCCCTTTAAAATTCGTTCACCATTGTTCTCGTTAGTCTCGATTTCATGTTTACAACGTACGCTTTTACTGTATTTGATATGTCAAAACTTGTTTAAAAAGCCGTTCGGGATTTGCGTCTACGTGAGTCTCGAGGGAGTCGTTCGGAGGAGGTGGTGTCGAAGTCTGAGAAAGAGACTCCGATCGGTGCCACCTGAGAAGAGAAGACATTCCTCGTCTCGAGTTAACTCGACGCGGAACAGATCATTGCGTCGCGTGTGCGCGTTAACGCACGTGCCGCTTGGCACATTCCGAAAAGAGCGGCAGGGGTGTGGCGAGAGAGAGAGAGAGAGAGATAGAGAGAAAGAGGAGGGCACCGAGATGACGTAGAATCCACACGCTCTTATTCGGACGATCGTTATATCTCCCGGGAGAGCGAGCGCGGATTTTACATTCGCGTGTAGTCTATCTATCCGTTCCGGAAAGATCGCGTGCGGTAAAAAGCGAGTGCGTGCGAGAGAGGGAACGTACGCGCTTTGTGCGGTGGTCGAATGGTGCGAGAGATCGATCGCCGGGCGGCCGAATGTGCTACATACCTGGCTTCTTCCCTTGAATGTGAGAGAAAGAGAGGGAGAGAGAGAGAGAGAGAGAGAGCTCGTTCGATCGATTACCAAACGAGACGTTCCGATACGCGTGTCGTTCGCGTGATTTAATTTTCTCCGTCTCAGTGCGCGCTTTCAAAAACTAGAGTGAAAAGCTGCGGTAAAATCCGAAGTATTTAAAAAGTCGAAAAAAAGCCGTAGAAGAGTAAAACGACCGTACGTTTGATCACGTACTTTAGTTTCTGGAACTCTGGAAGTCGAGTTTTAAGCTCGCGAACGTCGAGTGAAGGGGAACTACACTTGAGCGAATCTTTGTTTTTCTTTTTTGGAGAAAAAATGTAGTTTTCGCCAATTGGAGAACTGAAAGCTTCTTTTCTAAATAATTTTCCGTAATATGTGTGTGCGCGTTCGCTAATCGTGACACGATTTCCTCTCGTGTAGCTTCTCAAACAAAAGTCCCGTGTATATATTTATAGATATCATATATATATATATATATATATATATACACATGTACATAGCGTTGGCTCCTCGAAATTTAATATCTGCGAAGAATCGGAAAAAATAGCACGCGATACAAGAAAGTTTATTAATTTCTTACGTAAGAGTACACGCTATTTCTGATATCGGTTTTTTTTTGTTTGTTTCTATTTTTTTTCAACAATAATATTAATTGCAAAATAATATTTTATCATTGATATTATATTAGTAAGAAAAATTTATATATTATTAATTTTTCTAAAGAATTAAAGAAAGGAAAGAGAAGTGTTTGAAAAAAGTTTGCCTTCTGTTCACGAATTGCGCATCTATTTTTTTTTTTTATTTATCGCGCATCCATGTCAAATCGATAATTCGCGCGGATAGCACGCCAAAAACCGACTGTTTATTTCAGCAGCGCGCGCAAGAGAACCGGAAATGCTTAATTGCGGAAATGTTTTTGCGAGGCGATCGTTGGTTAAACGAGCGCAAACGCTTTGCGTGTGCGAGTCCGTCGGAGGAAGATGAGACGTAAAACGCCGGGATTATACGTGCGACACCCACCGTCGGCGTAACACCGTATTACACAATCTTTATCTCTTCTCGGATAAAAACATATGGCCGTGACATATAGATAGAGCTGAACCGTTTCGCGCGTGACATACAGACGTTAATGCTCATTTTTACACGCGAGATCGTTATTTTTTTATTGTCATTTTCCATTTGTCAAGAAATTATTGTTGTATTGGTGCAACTTCGCGTGAAAAAAGCACATATAAACGCTTCTGGCCGCGCGACCGCAAGAAAATCAATAATCGGTGCGATAAATCACCATCTAAAAACGCGCTCGCGTCTTCCACGATTTTTTTCCCAAGGTTTTCGTATTTATCTTCTTTATTTGTTTGGTCTCTTTATGAAAGAACATCTGTCGCAGACGACTGGGCAAACATTTGCGCACCTTTGTGCGCGCGTAATACATAAGTGTTTCTTTTTCTTCAAACGTCAAGAGCGAATTTCTCTTACGGCCGGTTTTATTTTCTTTAAGTTTTTTTTTAATTATAAATTTACATTCTTTCCATCTCACTCGCGTCGTTGCGCGATAAACTAGCATTATGATTTTTCGTTGAATGTCCGTGAAAAGAGAGAGAACAGAGTTCGTAATTAAAAAAAAACTCCCCCTCTTGAAAAGAAACGAGAAACGGCGCAAAAGTGAACACAGCGAGAAAAACATCCTGTATACGTAATGCCGTCGCTTCACTCCACACAGCGTTGTTGTGCGCACGTGACGAAAAACATCGGCGATGCGTCGTCGTGTGTATTTTTTTTCTCACGCGTAGAGAGAGAGAGAGAGAGAGAAAGAGAGAAAGGAGGCTCGTGATTGAGGGAGGGTTCGCTCACGCGCGGATGACGATTATTATCTGTCAGTCGTCGTTGACGGTGGTGCGTGTCGCGGTTGTGTGATCTCGTCGCGACGATAATAAAAACGACGGCGCGCAACGTGCGGCCAGAAGGAGGCGCGACGCGACGTAGTAGCGCGAGCATAACCTCAAAAAACGGACGGAACGGGGACTCGCCCCATCGGGTTTTTCCCCGACGAAATCGGAGCGCGAACAACGACGCGACACGCGCAACTCCTGTGTACGCGAAGTTCTCGCGTTGTAATGCGGCGCGACGTGCGCGGCGATCGATGCAATTAAGAGGAATTATTTATCGGGACTCTTACGGTCTAACCTACGTCAACGCCGCCGCCGCCGCCGCCGCCGTTGTCGTCGTTTTTCTCGTCTCGCGTTGTCTTCCTCCTCGTCGATCGGGTGCCGCTATATTGTCGATTCAGCCGCGGTGATTCGCGCGCACGTGTGCAAAGAGACATCGGGGAAATTAAATATGAATCGACGATACGACGGTGCGCCGTGGTGACGTATGTGTACGTGTGTGTGTACAGCACGTTATATGTGTGTGCGCGTACACACGAGAAGGAGAGAGAAGGTAGAGATTCGACGTAGCGACGAAGAGCGATCATGGAAGTCGCGTCCACCAAGCTGGTGCAGTGGTTCAATGAACTCAGATCCCGTGTCCATCTCTATCTGCACGCTCAGACCCGTAAGTCCGGTCGTCGTGTGCACGCACACGACGAGAGCGCGTGTAAAAATTTTATTGGAAAATTTGTGCTAAACGTACGGGGATAAGGACGTTGCGGCAAAAAATCCCCGGTGTGTATCGACTCGGGATGTGATTTGATAACAACACTCGGTGACATTGGAGCGGCAGTCGGTCTCGACTTAAAAGACGTTTCACTTGTGTTCCGTCCCGTGGGCTCTTATCGCTTCTCTTTGATATTTCCGCGTTGTCTCTTGTGTCGCAACACACAACAGCGCGCCGTTAATTATAGAATATTCACCCATATATATTCGCATCCGGAGCAAAATCTTCTTCTGATAAAAAGATACTTATTTTAAACTCTCTGAAAAAAAAAGCTACGTATTTCCGCATAAATGTGATATTTTTAGAATTTGCGTGTCTTTTTTTTTGTGTAAAAAACTGAGCGAAGCTGAGAGTACTCTCGAGTGAATTATTAACTAAATGCGCTTATATCTCGTCTCTTTCCGCGACTGCGGTATTTCTTTTATCTCGTCGCAGCGCGCCGGAGATTCTCGCAGAGTCTCTACGAGAAATTCGAATGCGATAAGAAAACAAACTACGGGATCTGGAAATTGTTTCCAAATTATTTTACAATTATCACACGCGTTGTTTGTTACAATTATTTACACATTAAGCGCGTCGTTCTTAAGGTAAAGTTACGGCTACTGCCATTTAATTCGTTTGAATAAAAAACGTTTTTCTATTCTATTTCTGCTTCTTGATTGGTTCTTTTATTTTTAGAAAAAGAATGCAATCATTCTCGAAAAGCAATTATTCTCTTAACGAAGAAAAAGGTCTGCACACACACACACAAGTTGATTGTTACGACTTTAAACGAAACCTCTTACGCGCAAATCGCGTTCGATGCGCGAGGAATGTGTGTTTAAAGTGTACACTACGGAATTGTGTGTGTGTGTGTGTGTCGCAATATTTTATCTTAAGTTTAACATGTGTCGCGCACACAATATTGCTTTTACATTATTTTCTACACATTTCTCACATGTGTCGCGGTACAACTGTCAGTTCGCGTACGCGTGCGCGTGACATTATATCGTCGAAGACTATAGAATAATCATCCGAGCGCAATTCAAATGTCATCTTCCTCGGGAAAGCGTGTTACACGCTCTCACCGATCGAAATTTTCGATAAACTCTAACGTGACTTTTTTTTAACATTAACCTTTGCTCTTGGAAAATACGTGTATATATTTAAGACGCGATAGAAACGACGATAGAAACGACGTTTAGATTCCAGATAAAAAAAATTAACTTGATATTTTGATGTATGCAATTTATCTTTTTTCGTATTTTTTAATAAACCTAGCAATTAACGCGAATTAAATTTATTGTAGCGTAATATTGTTAGAAAGTAAGTGGGAGAAATTACCTTATGCGTTAGCGATGTTGTTGAAGTTCTGACAGGTCGGTGACAAGAAAAAAAATGATATTCATGTACCAAAATTATATACACGCATAATCAATAAATAAAATAAAATGGATATGTGTAAAATATCGTAAAAGATCTCATGTGTGTTATATAGTTGGCCCGGTCAGAGCGGAAAATGGTGGCTCACAGGGTGACGACCAACCGCCCTCGCAGCACAACGACGGCGAGGAGAGGGTTATTTTCGTCAACGCTCCTCATCAGCCCGCGAAATATAAGAACAATCACATCACCACTGCGAAGTATTCATTTCTATCGTTCATACCGCTGTTTCTGTTCGAACAGTTCCGTCGTTACAGCAACTGCTTCTTCCTGTTCATCGCGCTCATGCAGGTTGACTATGTTTGAATATATCGAGTTGTACAAATAATGAGACAATTGTACGGTGTAAAAAATTAAATTTTTATATGTACCGAAATGTAGCAAATACCAGACGTGTCGCCGACGGGACGATGGACTACGCTGGTCCCATTGATCTTCATCCTCAGCGTGTCCGCTTTGAAGGAGATAGTCGAGGACGTTGTGCGTATCTCGCTCGCGTGAGGAATTATCTCCTTGTTCTCTCTCGTAATAGCTGCAGAAACTAAAAAAGAGATTTGATATATATATACATATATTTTCTTTTAAATAGAAAAGACATCGAGCTGATGACGAGATAAACATGAGGGAGGTGGAGGTGCTGAGAGACGGTCGCTGGCAGTGGGTGCAGTGGCGCGCCGTGGCCGTCGGCGATGTGGTTAAGGTTGCTTTCCTGTTTTCGTCACGATCACTGATGTGGTAATAATCGATCGCCACACACGCATCCCTCCCCGCTAGAATCGCTTTTCTTTTAATATGCATAGGTTCACAACAACACTTTCTTTCCCGCTGATTTGGTCTTGTTGTCGTCATCGGAGCCGCAGGGTATGTCCTTCATCGAAACCGCCAATCTGGACGGCGAGACGAATCTGAAGATTCGACAGGCTCATCCCGACACTGCCAGTCTCCTGGACACCGCGGAGCTGATGAACTTTCGCGCGAACGTCCAATGCGAGCCGCCCAACAGACACCTCTACGAGTTTCGCGGAGTTCTACGGGAGACGAACAAGCAGTAAGGAAACACATACGATATCCGATAGTTTTGCGAGCGAATAAGTCTCTGTGCGCGTTTCGTTTTGCGTCTCAACCGAAGCGGTATTGTTATTTCGCAGGAGCGTAGCTTTAGGACCCGATCAGTTGTTACTCCGTGGCGCGATGTTGCGGAACACACGATGGGTGTTCGGCGTAGTGATATACACGGGGCACGATACGAAGCTCATGCAGAATAATACCGCGACAGCGCCGCTGAAACGCTCCACCCTCGATCGCTTGATCAACACCCAGATACTGATGCTATTTTTCATACTTCTTTTGTTGTGCATTCTTTCGGCGATATTCAATGTCATATGGACGAACGCCAACAAAGACGGTCTTTGGTATTTGGGTTTGCAAGGTAAAAGAAAAAAAAACACAAATACGCGGTACGTGTCTCTTATCTCTTCCTAAGAAGATGTTCGCGATTATCTTCGTTCTCAAAGTTTTTATCTTTGTTATCTCTCGCTCTCTCTCGTTTCAGAGGAAATGACTAAGAACTTTGCTTACAATCTCTTGACGTTTATTATTCTCTTCAACAATTTGATACCGATATCGCTGCAAGTTACGCTCGAGGTTGTGAGATTCGTTCAGGCCACGTTCATCAACATGGACATAGAGATGTATCACGCGGAGACGGACACCCCGGCGATGGCGCGGACGAGCAATCTGAACGAGGAACTCGGCATGGTGAATTACATATTCACGGACAAGACCGGCACCCTCACGAAGAACGTTATGGAGTTCAAGCGTTGTTCGGTCGGCGGGAAAATATACGAGTGAGTTGCATATCGAATCTCGCTCTCGATTCGAATTTTTACCAATTTCCTGGAGAAAGTTTTCTCCAGGAAAAAATATTATTTAAATTTCATCTGAGCCTCTCGACGGCTCGAATTGCTTTCCGTTCCCTTGAGACTCGAGTTATATATCAAATATACGGATATTGTTTTATAGCTTGCCGAATCCGTTAAACGAAGGTACGAGCGACAGCAATTGCGAGCTAATTCGAGACATTCTCGAGGGAAGGTCGATGGCGGATTCTCAGAATCCCGTCGACAAGAAGAAAGCGCAGCACGCGGACGTGCTCCACGAGTTCATGGTCATGCTGTCGGTCTGTCACACCGTTATTCCAGAGAAACTGGACGACTCAATAATTTATCACGCCGCATCACCGGGTAAATTATGATAATTACGATTTATATAAATAACGCAATAAGATACGCACAACAGTTTAATATGTTGTCATTTCGTGTTATCACATTTACGTTTATTTGTGTGTCAGACGAAAGAGCGTTGGTGGACGGAGCGCGTAAGTTTAATTACGTATTCGACACGCGAACACCCAGTTGCGTGGAAATCGTTGCTCTTGGCGAGACGATGCGTTACGAAGTGCTGAACGTGATCGAGTTCACCTCAGCCAGAAAGCGAATGTCGCTGGTGGTGAGAACGCCCGAGGGAAAAATCAAGATCTTCTGCAAAGGCGCGGATTCTGTGATCTACGAGCGATTGACACCTATTCCGTTAGACACCGGCGATCTCGATCAGGGACACGTCGACGATTTTCGTGAAACGACTCTCCAGCACTTGGAGACCTTCGCCGGCGACGGATTGCGAACGCTTTGTTTCGCCTCCGCGGAAATATCCGAGGACGTTTATCAGGTAGTGTCTCGTTTTCGGTTTCCGCAAGGCGGAAAATCGTTCGTTTTTACGTTAATCGATTTTTGATCGTCATTTCTATTTGACAGTGGTGGCGCGAATCGTATCATAACGCGTCAATCAGTTTGAGGAATCGCGATAGCATGATAGAACAGGCGGCGAATCTTATCGAGACCAAACTAACGTTACTGGGAGCAACCGCGATCGAGGATCAACTACAGGATGAGGTGCGGAATTCTATTCTTCGTAATGTTTACAAGTGTCGACACGTGTCTTCTGTCGCAAAAGCGCGCGATATATTTATTACTCTTCTCGCAACAACGTGTAAACTTTCAGGTGCCGGAAACAATCCAGGCTCTTCTGCAGGCTGACATCAAAGTCTGGGTGTTGACGGGAGACAAACAAGAAACCGCGATAAATATCGGTTACTCGTGCAAACTGATAACGCACGGAATGCCACTTTGTATTATCAACGAGTCTTCTTTAGACGTACGTGAGCGAATAATCATTAAAAAAAAAAAACGACTCTTACGCGCCTTACGCGATTTACAAGTGTGTGTGTGTGTGTGTTTCTCGCAGAAAACGAGGGAGGTGATTATTCAACGCTGCAATGATTTCGGAATCGATCTGAAATGCCAAAACGATGTAGCTATAATTATAGACGGCAGCACGCTGGATTACGCTCTGTCTTGCGACATCAGAATGGATTTCTTGGAGTTGTGCTCGGCCTGCAAAGTGGTTATCTGTTGCAGAGTTTCGCCGATTCAGAAGTCCGAGGTAGTTGCTTTTAACTTTTTCGCGAAAAATCGTAACAAAATTTAATCGAATTCTCGATTGGTTTTTCTTTTTATTTAGGTGGTCGATTTGATCACGACGAACAAAAAAGCCGTGACTCTCGCGATCGGTGATGGCGCGAACGATGTGGCCATGATACAGAAAGCTCACATCGGCGTCGGTAAGTTTTTTTTTTTTTCTATCGCATTGTGTCAAATTCTCTGTCTCTCATGATTTTTTGTTGATTGTTGAAAATTCTTCCGTTTCTCGCGCAGGCATCTCTGGTGTGGAGGGTCTTCAAGCGGCCTGCGCGTCCGATTATTCCATCGCGCAGTTTCGCTTTTTGAAACGTTTATTGTTCGTTCACGGCTCGTGGAATTACAGCAGGATGTGCAAGTTGATTCTTTACTCGTTCTACAAGAACATCTGTCTCTACGTTATCGAATTGTGGTTCGCTATCTACTCTGGATGGTCCGGACAGATTCTATTCGAACGATGGTCCATCGGTCTCTACAATGTCGTGAGTTCCTCGTGACAAATCGTTCGCTGTTTTGTCAAAAAATTATCAAGTCAACTCTTCACACAAGTTGTGCGTTTTGTAGGTGTTCACCGCTGCGCCGCCATTAGCCATGGGTCTTTTCGATAAAGTGTGTTCCGCGGAAACTCACTTGGCCCATCCGGGTTTGTACGCGACGAAGAACAACGGAGAGTCTTTCTTCAACATTAAGGTAATCATTTGTTTTTTTTCATAAAAGACCGAATATCTGCTGATTTTATTGATTTTAACCCAAGCAAAGGTCTTTCTTTTTTTTCAATCAATCATATTTTCGAATCCTCAATACACAAACATCTCGTGTCGAAACAGGTATTCTGGATATGGATCGCGAACGCGCTGATCCATTCGTCCTTGCTGTATTGGCTGCCTCTGATGGCTCTCAAAGAAGGTGTGGTCTGGGCAAACGGCAGAGACGGCGGTTATCTTCTATTAGGAAACTTCGTCTATACTGTGAGTGTCATGTTCCGCGTGAACAGAGAGACCGCTCTCTTTTATGAAAGAGATTACGTTTAACATTGCGTTGTGTTTTCAGTATGTTGTAGTGACGGTGTGCGCGAAGGCGGGTCTAATAATAAACTCGTGGACGTGGGTCACTCATTTAGCGACATGGGGATCCATTATACTCTGGTTCTTATTTATTTTTATATATAGGTAAGATTTGATTGTTTTTTTTGATATTTTTAACAACGCACAATAATAAAATAAAACATTACATTCGTTTAAAAAACACTGTTTTCTCTTACACACTTGCAGCAATTTTTGGCCCGTTCTGAACGTCGGTGCTGTGATGTTAGGCAATGACAAGATGTTATTTTCCTCGCCTGTTTTCTGGCTAGGACTTATACTAATACCGACAGCAGTATTGCTTCTGGACGTTACGGTGAAAGCGTGAGTTCTCAACGATTACGTACTACGTAAATCACACGCGTGTCACGTATTCCGTGCAAAAAAAAAAAAATCGCTTTTGTTATATCAGAGTGAAAAACACGGTTTGGAAATCGGTGACGGAGGCAGCTCGGGAAAACGAGATCCGGCGGTCCGATCCCGGTGATATATTCAACAATCAGGATTACAGAAGCTCGTAAGTGATTGCACTTTTTCATATTTGTCAAGAAAACTCTCTCTCTCTCTCTCTCTCTCTCTTTTTTTTTTATCTAATCCGTATAGGAAAATTTTTTTAGACAACGTAAAAAAAAGGATGCTTTTCTAACGTTCTAATTGCCAAGGTGCAGAAGTTTTGCGATTATCATTTTATTCGCGTGTGCGTGCTAACCAGCAACAAATTGAACTGATTGGAACAAAGATATTACTCATAATTTTGTTATTTATTCAAGCGATTTTCGCAAGATCCATTATCTTCCTCGCAGACAGTTTACCATTTTAGTGCATGTGTCATAACAACCTTACGTGTTTCTCTGCGACCTTATTAACCGTGTGTATGTTGATTTATTAAAACTTAATATGCATGGCTTTCTAGGTCAGTAGCTCTCATTATATCTCTCTATTAATACTCGAGAAAAACATATTTAACACATTTTGCGGGTGCGATCCGAGAAAAACACCTAACTCTTTTTTAACTCGAATTCTGGTTTTTTTTTTCTTTGATATATTTAAATCGCGCATGTACGTAACACCAGTCACAAGCCTGATTATATATTTTATGGGGGAAATTTTCCTTAAAAATAACCCACGGTTTGTGCGCTTGTTCATTCGCCAGAGTAAGTTAACAAAACAGAAAAAAAAGCAACATGCGGTGGTTTTTTTTTTTTTTTATCGCCATCGATATCGCCCGTGCCTCTTTAATCGAGCAGATAAAAACATGAATTACGACAGGAGATTGACGAAGCGTTGGTTAAACCGATCTTGGGCCTTGATCTCATCGCGACGAAGACACGGTCGACCGAGAATCTTCCCGTTCGTAGCACGTCGCTCGTGGTTCACGCATCGTTCCGAGTACGCATCGTCCGCGTCACTTCAAATCCCGTATCCCTGAAAAAAAAAAAAAAAAAAACTCACACCACCAATCATCGTCCGCTCCGGCACACGCACATCACCACTTCCCCAGTAGATTTCCCGAGAGCACCGAATCCTAAGTAAGCCTTTTTTATACCTACTAATTTAAACCTCTTTTTTTTCTTACATACAAATGTGTAAAAACTTTTAACCACCGTTTGCTACGTAACATCAAGTTAAGTGTAGTAAAATTACAGATATAAAGAAAATTAATTATCAAATTAATGCTCGTGGTAGGTTTGTGCGCTCCGATACAACCGACTCTCGCATTAATTTGACATTTCTTCCAAGTACAGTAATATGAAAAAAAATCAATTATTACAGTAATGTACAATATTATAGTGATATAAAAATATTACAGTAATACGTCGCGATATTAGACTAAGCGTAATTTTACATGTGATATTTATGACAATGTGCGATGTAAGTCAGCCGATTACACCGAGATGATCGCAACGATCAGATTGCTCAATGCAAATATGTCTTCCGGAATGCGCGAATGTGATTTATTTGTTCAGAATTAAAAAAAAAATCTAGATTCGCGCGGAAATGTTCACGTGTAACAGTCGAGGAGAAAGAGGGTTTAATTTATATTATTTTTAAAACTTGAAATGTGCGTGTGGGTGTATATATACTACTTACACACACATTTACACGCGTGTATCTAGTTTTTTTATCTGTTTTATTTTTTACTATCTTACTGTAATTGTTTTTAAATCTCAAGCAACAAATTTTAACAATATTTTTAATTGTTATAAAATACGATTGTAATAATTATTATAAATATTAAATATTCAGATATATTTATTTTAGCACATGAAACACATTTCTTCTTTTTTATTTTTTACGCATACGGTAGAACCTCTTATATATATGATGTTGATGTCGTAAAATCGACCTTAAAATTATCGTAAGATAAAATAATGCACTTTATGAAAATTATGTCATAAACTAAATTGTTATTACGGCCGATATATAACAGGTTCCACTTTTATGTTTAACAACTTCAATTATCTCTGAGTTATTAGCCTGTGACTATATACCCGACGTTCGACATTACAGCCGGAAGAGAAATAAAACTTTCTCTTCTGCTCGGATGTGCTGTGCCATGTTGGAGGCTGCCGAGATTTCGCATCCTAAATTGTTATTATTATTATATTGTTCTTGTTTGTTTCTATTATTTTTAATTAAAACCTCGCTCGCTCCGTTAGTTCCAACATCATCGTTCGTTATCTTGATACGCGCGAGGGAAATGTTAAATTTTTATGGAAGAGGAGGGGTAAGAAAGTTTGCGCGCAATAGTTCTTTGCCCCTCATCTTCGCATACGTGCGCGCACAAAATTTTTATTTCCCGACACATCGAAATCTCCCTCCCATTTTGGTAAAAACGCGAATCTCGAATCCTCAGAATCATGGAGAGCATCACAGACATGTAAAAACTCGTAGAAGTTCCCCCCTCCCCCCACTCTCTCAAAGCGCTTGCGTAGTATTATTAATAGTGTAACCGCTACTTATATTAAATGTCTTCACTGTAAACGGTTTGTTAATGCGGTTTTTTTTCGATATGTTCTCTTCCCGTGGTATCCCGTTGCAGATCTGTGCATGCCATCGCCGATCTCGCAAGGTGTAAGTACCCCCTTAGCAGAGTAGCACCGTAATTGCTCTCTCCCACTTTTACTTTCTTCTCTCTTCCACACACACACACACACACATACACCAAGCAACAAGCGAGAAGAACACACACTGCTGATTTAATAATAGCGAGAAACGCATGATCGCTTCGTCGAGTAAATACAATTAAGTGGCACAGCGCGCGATCTGAAATGGCAATCACGCAGTTTCCTCACGAGTCTCAAATGCAATTGTCACGATAATAAAAGCGGACATATATATATATATATTTTAGATGTACACAACTAGTTTATAGTTTGTGCTCGCATGAATTGCGTTCGTGCAATCGGCTTTTCAACGTCTCGCGCACGATCCGTTCGAATCGAATCTCATCGACTTTTCCCCCCTTCCTTATCGCTCTTCGATAAACAGCGAGAATCGATTTTTGCAAGACAACCTTCGACGAAACATTCTCCCCACGACTTTTTTGAGTTTTCGCTTTTTGTGTTTTTGTTATCTCGATTTTTTCCCCTTCCCCCGCATGATTTTTATACTGCACCGCACTTGTTGTCACACATACATTGTGTTCGCGCGTGATCGTCAAGAGAATAATTAATGTGTGAGAATATTTTTTTTCCGCGCGTTGAAAGGAATTGGAGAGTACCGTTGGTCAAGTGTGTTTTTTATTTTTTTATTTTTTTATTTTTTATGAGATATCAAGCAACGATATCTCGCAAAAAGATAGGGACCAAACAAAAAAAAAGAAACAGAGTCGTCGTAAGACGCGAACGAAGAGTTTCTCCGAACAAAAAAAAAAAAAAAAAAAAAAAAAAAGAGCCGAAAATATCTTGAATTATTTGCTGAATGCCCGGCTTTGCAGATTGACGGAGACGGCAAGGTTGCTGAAAAACGTTAAAAGTGTTTTCACCAGGCGCTCGAACGCCGCCTCCAGAGTCAATGTCGAGGTGGAGCTGTCACGTAAGTTTTGTCACTGTCAACAGAATTCAATCGACGCGCGTTTTCGGGAGAAAAAAATCTTTTTTCTCAATCGGCCCGCGATATTTCTCTCGAAACGAGAAAAATTAATTTCTTCTCTCTGTGCAAAAAAAACCGTCAACTTCTCCGCGAATGAATTTCTTTCCTGCGTGAGTGAATCTTCCTCGTGTGTAATTTTTCCTCGCGATATTCCGCACTTGTGTAAGCACGCGCTTTTTTAAATAAATTTCTCACGGCTTTCTCGTTCGTCCGTCCGTTCGTTCTTTGTTCGTTGTTTCTTCGTCTATCGACCAGTGCCGTCCTAAAGATATTTATTTATTACATACTTACTGATTGTACGAGAAAATCCACGTGTTTTTTACATAAATTTATGAATCTCAAATTGCACATATTTTATGCACATATATACGCACAGTCTTATAGTTGAGAATTTTTATATTCAATTTTTTTTTTAGCGGCCGATGCATATACGTTGTTTATTATTATTATTATTATTATTACTATTTCGGGCGTTCCGGAAAAATCGCTTCTTTCTCTCGTCCGTTTTTTTTTTCAGATATTTTTCAGATAGTTTTTCGGATATTTTTCAGATATTTTTTCAGATACTCGTAGATATATGTTTTTTATTATTATCTATCTCTTGATTGTGCGGAAGGAGGTCGCGACACTTCCGGAATGCTCTGTACATACATACATACATACATATATATACGCTACATAGTTTCGACTAGTGGAACGAGATTTCTGTGAGACTAGTTTCGATCTGTGCTATAAATAGCGCTTTTTTCTCGACCAGTTCGCTGTACATTGTACAATTTTTTCTTCGAAAAAATTTACAACGGCCGCTCTCTGTCTAGCGACGGACTTTTGAAAGCTTCTCGATCGCGTTTTCAATTTTTGTTCAAAGTATGTAAAAATTTACATTGCTCGAGTTTTATTCGACTTCGATCAAGTTACCACGCGTGGAAAAGAAATAAATAATAAAAAAATAGAAAAAAAAAAAAAAACAGAAGAGCCCGTCGCTGGACGAGAGATAGATTAAGGCCTCCGTTCACCACAATTGCATGCAATTAACACGCACTTAATTGTTAAACGACAGATATTAACGATTTGCGACCTTTGTTGTTGCGCATGCTGCGCGATGCAGATGGTTTTGCGTTCTCGCAAGAGGAGGGCGGCTCCGTAACCCAGACGGACGTGATCAGAGCCTACGACACGAATCTTCCGAAGCCCGGCGGCATGTGATTTGAAACACCGGGGGCGGCAATCATCGCGCGGCGAGACGATGCTGACTGCTGAGAGAGGGTGATGGCGCGAGAGATGTGAGAGAAGGTTTTCTCTCATTCTCTTCGCACGATGTCGTCGGCCGACGACGCGCTTCGTGGGGATCGTCGGCGCGACGCACACGTGACCACGTGGAATTGGATACGCTTTTGAAGAGAATCTCGGGGGAAGACACTCGGAAGAATTGACCCTTAACGAGTCGCGTTTTTTCTCACACGTGAAAGAAACCTTGTCATATTACGATCTTATACTACGGACTTCTTAATTTTTGTTTTGTTTTGTTTTTTTTTTTTTTCAAATGACGTGAAAAACAAATTGTTACCTCACTAGATTTACTATGCGCGCTGAAATAACAAGAGAAGAAAACAAAAACTACGTACGCAGTTGCGCGTCTTTGCGACCAATTAAGGGTTGATGACGTTTGAATCGCGAGTTTGAACGAAACGAATTCCTCTTTGAAGTCTACTACCGCGATCAATTTGTAGGGAAGAAAATCCGATTAGCACACACGAATACAATTATTTTGATACTCTGTGACGTTTTATTCTAACATACCGTAGAAACAAAAACCTCGTCGTCTTTAAAAAACAAAACCAAAAAAAAAAAAAACAGTAATCGAAGTAGCAGGCGTAATTCGCGCGCGGATTCTTCACGACGCATTTTTGGGAGCGTGCATTTTTCGCGTTACATACCTACATAGTAGTGTCAAAAATCAGAATCTTCTATTGTGCACCGGTAAAAAAAAAACTAAAAAAATAAAACCGCTTTATCGTCCGTTTCTTACTCTCTCGCGAAAGAGAGAGAGAGAGAGAACGGCACGTCTCGCGTTCCACTTGGTTTTTCTTCTCCGTCGAGGAACAAAGTCGTGTGCGAATCGCGCAAGTTGTATTTGCGGTCTTTTGAATGTTACTATATATAAATACATTATATATATATATATATAAATATTTGTTCTGTATGTAAAAAAAAAAAACAGAAGGAGATATATCGTCGTGCGAGATAATCATCCAGGAGCTCTCTCTCTTTCTGGAAAAAAAAAAAATCCGAGTACCTCTCTTATATATTCTATATACATATATATATATATATAATCTTGTACGTCTATAAAATTTGTACATTTCCAAAAATGTGGAAAGAAAAAGCTTCTGCGATCGCGGCATCAGTCGGTTACGGAGGATTGCGTTCGATTTCGTGCCAGAAAAAGACTGTTTCCCTTTTCCCCCACCCCTCTTCTATGTACATATTGCGTTAACACTATTTTTGTTACGTCAACGTGAAACGGACACTTCAGTACTTGTACATACACGGGTAATAAGCTGCGTTTGTTGTTTATTAAATCTAGTCAGAAGTCTCTGATGTATTGACACTTTCAGTTTCGAAAAACCGAAAAAAAAAAAAAGAACAATTTTAAACTCACTCTTCCGCCCATCACTTAACACTTTGTTTTTTTGTTTTTTTTCTTTTTTTTTTTTTTTTTAAGTTTATGACTGATACATTTAATAGAAAGATCCATATACGAAAAACTATGTAAAGTAACAATTGTATACACTATGTTCGGAATAAAAGACAAATGACAAAAGAAATAATCGTGATCGATTCTCTCTCTCGAATAATGCGAGAAACTGGATGGAGCGCGCGAAGAAACGAGCAAAAAAAAAAAAAAGAGGAAATATTCTAAAAATTACGTACGTGTTGAACGTTGCCACCCGCCGCCGCGGACTTTGTTACACTAATAGAAATATTTTGGAAGCTGTGTGATTACCTCGCGCTTCGGTTCCAGTTCGAGCGGAGGCGCTGGCGTCGCGTTCAATATGGCGGCGCTCGGTGCGATACGCCATGACACTTCACTCTGTAAAAGTAAGTCCTACATCTACGTGCTTGTATCATCAATGCCTCGGCACGTTCCGTAATTGCAATTGCAGAGATCGATATGTGCGAGGAAAATTATTCAGTTTTCCGCGCTCCAAGTAAGTGTTTTTTTTATCTATTAAAGCGAACTAAAAAAATGCATAAGAAATTCAGCGCGTTTGTAACGCAAGAGAGAGCAAGCTCTCTCTTATTTGTTCGTATGTAAAAAAAAATGTTACATATTGAACAATCAATTTTTCTACTGTAATATACACGAAATATCATCGCATATATTCGTAAGTGCGGTAATTTTTCGTGAAATTACCGCACGGATGAGGGCGATTGAATGTCGATTGCTTCAATTATAGAACGAACGATTATTACTTAGGTGGAGCAGTCATAAAACTAACGTCGAGAGAATTACCGCCATTGGATACTACGATAAACTTTGGAAATGAACAGAAACCACACGACGTACGTTTAAAAAAAAAAAAAAAAAAAAAAAAAACAGGTAAACCACGTAAAATTCTGTATAATATTTGACCTCTCTTTGTTTGTTCAAACTACAACTTATTCCGTCAAAATTTTATTACGCGTCTCATATCTTACAATTTTGTTAGAACAAAAAACAAACACCTTTGGCGCGCGAAACGGGAGGAAGGAAAACAATTGTTTTTCTCAAAGAGACCGAGTTTTATCTTTTTTTACCGTCTCGACATAACAAAGATTTGTTTTTCCGTAAAACCCTTTTGATATCAACAAAGCGGTTTGTTTTTGTTTCCGCGCGAATGGAGTAAAAAAACACTGCGTATCGTTTTAAGCGAGTCGAGTGGTCATCGAGAGCTGGCGGCAATTACCTATCGAGATGGCGCGTTAAAACAACAGATTGCCTTTCGTGCGATTAGCTTTAATTGCCGTATTTTGGTCGAGAAGTAGGGAACTCCGGCTGCGTCAACTTCACGCGTGTGTCTGTGTGTGTGCGCGCGCGTGTGTGTTACGTGCGCGGTTGCGTGTACGTTAACCGCGGGTTTGCCACTTTCGTTGGTTCCCGCCGTCTTGTTCTTCTCGCGCTCTCCGCACACACAATGGGGGCTCTGGGGGGCTCCGCGCGCTAATACAAGTCGGTCACGATGGTAGTAGCGCGCGTATGGTGCAGTAAAGAACGATGATTCGTTGAGAGAGCGAGAGCGAGAGCGAGAGAGAGAGAGAGCGAGCGACGCGAGAAGGAGCGGGAGAGGAAACCCATACGGAGACAGGGACGAAAGAGAGAGTGAGCGACGCAGAAGAGTTCAGGAGTCGAAGTCTTTCAGTTTCACTCCGGCACGTACTGAAATCGCGCGTGGCCACGTCGACGCGATTTTGTTATAATTGGTAATTTTTGATTTTTTTGTTCCCAACCGAAAACGTAACCGCTGCGATCCGCACCGCGGATTCGGGAACATAATCGCGAAGGATTTGCTTCAATCTCCTCGGGGAGGGAGGACTTTTTCAGCGACGGAGAAAGGAGTTGTTTTTGTTTACGCTCGTTCCCGCAAGCTGCGTGTTTGTCGGAGAAAGGAAAGGACCATCGCCGGGGGATCAGAGTGAGTAGAAAAGTTGAGCAATCGATCGGCGTCGGTTTTTGAAAAGAACGCGTTCGTTCGGAGCCGCGTGTTTTTTTAAAAACGGATTTCGTGCGTTGTTTCCGCGTCTGCGGAAAAAAAGCGATTCCTCTCGACGCGATTCAACGTTTTTTTTCTGCGTGAAACGCGTCAGTTCGAACGCGGGTTTACAAGTACGTATCTCACTACGAATCGGGATTGGCTTGACAATGGACCAATTAGGGAGAAGTTTTCCAAATTGCGAATTGGGTCTATCTTAAATTTCTGATTCGCAGTCTCCGGTTCGAGAACTTCGCGTTTCCGGCGAAATCTTCCTCCGCGTAAAAGTGAGTTTTTTGACGATTAGAAGACCTCTGCGAAATCTTGGGACTTTGACATCGGATGTTTCGTTGAACACGCGCGAGGTATTTATTCACCTTCGAAGGTAACGACTTGTTTGGACAGTTTTTTTTTTTTTGTCGCGATATCACTTTAAGGAGCCGTGAATCGGAAAGGAAGTGTACTCGCAATTAGAGAATTCGGTTCATTGAGAAAACGGTTTTGATCAATTCACGCCTACAATTCGTCACACATACACATACACACGTCAGTCCGCGAAGCGACCGGAATTGCTTCCTCGCGCTCGAATTAATTTATAAACGAGTTGACTAACGAGCAAGAAAGTTGCCAACAACGCGAATAATAATTGCGACTAATCGCGACTAATTGTTCTTTGTGTGCGTCTTCGGAAATACATTTTGATAAAAAAAAACTTTACTTATCGTTTCTTTGCTCGCTCGGTCGTTTTTGCTCGAAAAGAAAAAAATAATACTTTTATCTCGCACAGTTTTCTCGGGAAAAAAAACGATCACAATTTTCTTATCAGTTACCTAACTCTTTGTTTCGAACATACGAGCGTTTTACGGAAACAATAAATATAAAAAATTACCTCTTACTTTGTTACAAACAAGTAAAACAAATTATCGATGCGATATTTTGTGTCCAATCGCGCGCTTTGTTTTGCTCCGAAGTGATTTAAGCGAGGGGTCGAATCGCATTCCAATAACTCGGCGAGTTTTTCCGCCCGATCGGAAATTTTACGTGACGTTTTTTACGCGTCTCGCGATCGTTACGTCACGAGTCGCGTTACGTGCCGCAACGTAATGAGTATATTGGAATGAAAGATACAAAATATATTGTTGTGAGATTTTTATTTCGTTCAATATAAAATCTTGCTGTGCGAACGAGAGTCAACTCCAAACGCATAAGCTTCACAGTAAAAAAAAAAAATTGTAATTTTAACATTTTTTGCATGTTCCAGGAGGTCCACTCTAAATTTTACGTTAAAATAACTCATTCGTTGTGAGTCACTTATTGACAAACTAGTAAAGTCAAATACTTGACACAATA
>NW_018020827.1:167584-177664 GCF_002006095.1 Pseudomyrmex gracilis | reverse complement strand
AAAAATGTTAATTTGTGAAGTTAACATAAATTTAACACGTGAAAAGATTAAAAAAATAATAACATATCAGTATTATGTTAATTTTACATTGAAGTAATAATCAAAACGTCGTAACACAAGAAAAGTTCTACATTTTGACGCACGATTTTTTACTGTGTTCGATCCCTCGAGATATTCTATCGAGGAAAGTTAAAAAATTTTTTTGAACAAAAATTTGAGCGTAAATATAAGATTAGGTCTTGTCAGCTGCATTCCAATATTCAAAAATATTCTGTACTTCACGTCACGCGTGATTATAGACTTTATTTCCTGACAGTAAGTAGATATCGAAACACAGTTATCGAAGGAAGCATTCGGACGGAAGGGAAAAAAACAACAAGATTCTTGTTTACTAGTTTATTACTTCGGCCGGGGTCGCTTATTCAGGTCGAAGGAAATGAATATAGGCATAGATTTCAGAAAGATTGCGGCCGATGTGTCTCATCGCGCGTTTCTCTTCCGCTGGAAAAACTCGAAACCTTGTAAACTTTGTAAAAACACCGAATCTCAGGATCTGGAGACGTCCGCGTACGTAACGAATATGTGATTCGCAAAAGTCGCTGAACGTGTCTCGATCACGAAAACGCGGCTTCGGTTTCGAGCGAGAGAGAAAGCTCGGAGCTATACAAAAGCGACAGAGTTAAAAAGATAGGCAGTACAAAAACCCGATGACCTCGTGAGTGATTCTCGTCGAAGGGCCGCGCGTCTCTTCCTACTCTCTCGACGTTTTTACTCTCGATCTTTCTTTCGAGCGAGTGTACATGTGTGTTTGCGCAATCCGCGCGCGATTATTTCGCAAGCGAGCTCGTCCGCGCAGGTGTGCGCGCGTTTATTTTTTAAATACACGCGCGCGCGCACACGCGCACATACACACACACACAAGGAGACGCGTTTCGCCTACTCGTTCGCGGAGGTAAATTACGCGATTGTTCGCCGACGTGCGTCGCGCGGATGCCGATTTCTCGCGGCCACGTGTTCGCCACTTGAAAGTCGTCGGGTGTGCGCGCGAAGATCTTACCGACAATAAAAATTTCCGGAAAAATTAAATTTTCGCTCTCTTTTTGTGTCTTTTTTTCCAAGACTGTTTCGAACGTGTTTTAATGAGCAAATGAATGTGGTTGTGATAACCTTTTCATCGCCCCAGAAAGAACGATTCAGCGAATAGAAGCGAACATACACGTCTATTTGCCGGCCAACTGCGACGCGTTTTTAAGTGATGATGTCAGAAAGTTATTATTCACGAGATTGCATCGCGTGTTACCGAGATCGAGTGATTTATCTACGAGCGCGAATCATACGCTAGCACGGTAATTTTTTTTTTTTTTTTTTTTCAGATAATAGAAGTGATTTCTAACAACGTGCAATTTTGAATGCGAGCTTCGGAAGTAATAACCGGTGTTCGCAGTCGAATTTAATTATTTGACACGATCGAATTATTGTGTTGAACAAATGAATTTTGGCTATTGAAGCAATAACACTGTTGTTGGAGTGTATATATTTAAATCCGTTTATTAACAATTTGATAGCATAAACGCTTTCGACCTTGTATTAGGTCCTNTTCAAATGCATTTCTACAATGAATTAACGTATAATACAATTAATGAAATTTAAAAAGTAATTAAAAATCGCAGAATAAATATAATATACAAATTTGTATATTAAAATNTNTATATTTAAATCCGTTTATTANCAATTTGATAGCATAAACGCTTTCGACCTTGTATTAGGTCCTTTTCAAATGCATTTCTACAATGAATTAACGTATAATACAATTAATGAAATTTAAAAAGGAATTAAAAATCGCAGAATAAATATAATATACAAATTTGTATATATTATATTTATTCTGCGATTTTTAATTACTTTTTAAATTTCATTAATTGTATTATACGTTAATTCATTGTAGAAATGCATTTGAAAAGGACCTAATACAAGGTCGAAAGCGTTTATGCTATCAAATTGTTAATAAACGGATTTAAATATATACACTCCAACAACAGTGTTATTGCTTCAATAGCCAAAATTCATTTGTTCTTTGAAAATTCTTGAAGCTACATACAATCATCTTTACATAATTATTGTGCTGAGTTTTTTAGTTCTCCGTTTCTTCGGACGTTCTGTAGCCATAATAAAACGACCGGAGCAGCATCTCGAGAAACAAACTTGCGACAATTTTAAAGATCGGGCTGTGTGAGTTCATCTTTACACCGTGAATTTGACTGATCGTATTCTCTCGATTCTGTGAAAAATACGCGGCTTTAAGAAGCTTCGATTCGTGACTTCGGGACGCGCGTTCGAACTTGTTAGATAGAAATTTTCCTTCGGGCACTTTTTCCAGACCGAGGTCTGCATTGCATAGAGAACAGATTGTTCCCTCATGATGTCATTCCGGTTCGCGGAACGGAGAGCGAATCGGATGATGCGAATCGCGTATAAAACGAATATAATCTCTCGTTCGTAAGACGAGGCCGAGAGCGGAAGCTCGTGGTTTTATTTGTGCGATTGCGAGACGACGTAATGTGCAACGTAATGTCATTTTTGTCGCTCGTCACATATCGCTCGCGCGTGAATCATTTAAATGCGAAATCGCTTTCCCTCTCTCTCTCTCTCTCTCGTGTTGTATGCACGATCGAGACCCGTCTGCGTTACCAAACACGCAATCTTACACGTAGGCGCGGTACGTGCGTTTTTTTTTATTGTGCAAAGCGGCGATAGCGATCAACACGCGCGCGTTTTCGGTTCGCGCGGCGATTTTCCGCGGGAGCGCGTCATTTCTCAAAGGACGACGCGTGTGCGAACAGGTGAGCGAGTTTCTCTTCGAAAATAGACGATCGCGCGCGGAAAAGTCAGCGCTTCCGGTTGCGATGATTTTCGCGATACGGATGCGGCAGTGGTAAATATTGATGAAACAATTGTTCGTATTATGCCGCGGAGAATATTGTTTTACGACTCGAGTAAACAATAGCGAGTGTGTAATTGCGCCGCGTGCGCACGATATTTCTCAAAAACAGGAAGTCGCCGAGTGTTTTCCTTCCTGACCCTGTGAAAATTCACGTGAGTGAACGTCACAAACAGACCCGTTTTTTTTCTCTTTCTCTCTCTCTTTCTCTCTCTCGGCTCTTGTAAATAGTCGTTAAGGCGGGGAAAGAGGAGACTAATGAATATACGATGTACGTGTCGTACGCGAAACAGAAATTTAATTAAGTTAAATCGGAACGCGATAATAAATTAAAATCGAGACGGAATTTCGCGCGTGCAATTAAATGGAATTAACACGATCAATTGCGAGAATCACTTCTGAAATTAAACTTTTAACATTTTTTTTATGGGATGCGTGTAATAAATTAAAATGCAAGTACAAAAGTTCATTCGAGCAAAAATTAAAATCAACGACCGAGAACGTAACTTCAAAAAAAATTAAATTCTAACGAACTAACTGCGGTCGCGCGTAATTCGATAAATTTTCAACTTTTTTTTTCTTTTTGTACGCGTTACCGGCCGTAGTTCGTGAAATCCCATGAAATTTAGAAAGTCCGACGGATATGGTCAGGGCTGTGACGACGGAGACACGGCCAAGGTACTTCAAACTAGGCCAAATGCTACTGATGTCATCGAGAAGTATAACGTAATTAAAGAGATGTACGTGACTGTCATAAAAATTCGGCTAATTACATTTGCGGGGATTGTCGCGACCTTCGAGCCACTTTACTGTTATTACGTGAAGATGTGTAATATGAAAATAGAATAAAACGTGTGAGATAACGGAGATTGAAGAGCGCTCGCGAAACATCGCGGTTTCTCAGATTTTTTTTTTGCACTCTGTGCACATCGTTAACACAATTAGCGTTTTGTTTATCAAACTGTTGACAGATTTAGAAAAAGAGGAGGATGGGATACGGCACGGAGATGGATGGCTGCGGTCGATTTATGAAATATTCCTTGTTTTTCACGAACTTCGTCATTTTCGTAAGTCCCTTCTCGTTAATTATAATTCGTGTGACTGAATAAACAGAATATTGCAATTTAATCAATAAATTTTCTTGCAGATCGGCGGGATTATCGTAACGGGATTGAGCATCTGGGCCCTGGTTGACAAAGTACCGGGCATAGGCGAGCTCGTCGGAAATGATCTGTTAACCGGTGCGATTTACGTATTGCTGGTCGGCGGAATTATCGTGGCGTTTATCGCCTTCTTTGGATGCATCGGTGCTTCGCGAGAAGTCAAGTGTATGCTCTTGACGGTGAGTGACCATCAACAGCCCCCGCTTGTTTTGTTTCAGAAAAATCAATATCTCAATCAGTTTTTTTCCAACTGAAAATTACATTCGTTGTTAAAAATCAATTAATTTGAAAGACGTCAATCATTCGAAGGAAGTTTCTAAATACACACAAAATTAATAATTGATACACATATAATTCGTTAATGTAATTTATTGATATAATCGAATTTTATAAATTGGCGATGAGCTCATCGACGACGACTCCTTTTTTTTTTTTTTTAACAGTACTTCATAATCGTGTTTCTGCTCTTCGTAACTATGCTGATCGGCGGCGTTCTGGGATACGTTTTCCGCGAGAAATTGCTGAGCACAGTCGACCGCGAGATGAAGAGTTCGATCCGGCTCTACGATCACCGCAAATCCATTCGGGACGCCTGGGACGTCACGCAATCGACAGTAAGTAATTTCCGAGGACTTTGGGGAAATTTGTTTTCTCGTGTTTTTTTTTGTTTTTTTTTTTTTTTTTACATCTGCTAACCTCGACTTTCGCGTGAATTCAGCTCCACTGCTGCGGCGTCAACAGCTGGAGGGATTGGGGAAATGTCGGTCTCAACGTACCAGAGAGCTGCTGCCGCGAGATTCAACCCGGTCAGGTAAAAAAAAAAAAAAAAAAAAAAGAAAAAAATTAATTAACTTCCGAGCGGTCGCGTCCGACGCAAAATAATCAGCCGAATGCGCGACCGCCACGCTTGTAAGTAATGACGGTAATTTGCGACGTGCGTGCATCTCATAATGCGCCGTGCGGTTCACGTGCATAAACGGAGAGTCACGATGTCTCTTCTTCTCTTAATGACCCTCGAGCCTCACGTATGTACATGAAAAAAAAAAAAGTTAATGTCAAGAGATGAAATTCTCGGCTTTCGCGAAGAAGGAAGGAATTTTCCGCGTCGGGACGGAAATTTCGAAATTTCATGAGTGGTGGTGGAGGTTGCGAATCAGCGCGGATATAATTACTCGCGATTTTGCGAGCGCGCCCGCCGCGATTTCCCTCGGTAGAGAAGACCGCCAATTTGGACCGCAATTACTTAATCGGCCGAGTCCTTTACTTTAGTTTCCTCTTTCTCTCTCTCTCTCTCTCTCTCTCTCTCTTGTCTCTCTCTCTCCTCTCACGCTTTCACTCCACCGTTGATCGGCTTTCTCGAGGAATTGCGTCTCTTTTACGATACGTCTCTCGACGATCTGTGTTCCACAGCGATTCCGCTGCAACGCCGGCTCGGACACGGTGAATCCTTCGAACGCCTACATGGAGGGTTGCATCGACGGAACGCGCATTTACTTGCAACAACACGCAGCCGTTATGGGCGGCGCCGGTATCGCAGTCGCATGCCTCATGGTAAGGATGTGGTTTGCAGTTGTTTTCTTTTTTACAGATCTTTTCTGTTAGAAGAAGCTGTAAGTCCTAAGCTGTAAAATCGAGATTGGAAAAGTATCTCACGATTGCATATCAATGTTTTATTGAATTTATTTATAATATTGGTTTTTTCTTAGGTGTGATCGAACACGAGCCGCGTTCCGCAAAGTGTGCAGAAACGTCACTGCGGAAACCTGTGAGACAATTGTTGAAGTTGTCTATTTACATTTTAATTTGGAATAGGTCAATGCAACCATCGCGCGCATACAGCACGCGATAAGGAAACAATATCTCGCTCGCGTATCCACTTTGCGCAACGCAGCCGTGGTTGCTCAACCAAAAACCAGAATTTGTGTGAAAACCTGAAAACATATTCTTTTTTCTATCTGTGTTTGAAATTGATATAAAAAATAAATATATAGAATAATATAACAAAATAATCTCCAATAATATAATAACTTAAGTAATAATTTATAACATAATTATATATGTGTAACACGCAACATTGATTTTAATTATCGCAGTTCTTCGGAATGTTATTCTCCTGCGCGCTCTTCAAGATGATCGAATGACAACGCAACAATCACGTACTCTGAGGTTGTCATCGTTTTCGAGCGGGAAAACGGTAGAGAGTCTTCGAAGTTCTCAGGGGATTCACGCAAATTTCACCGATATTGACGATTATAAATTTGTATTCGTCTCCGCACAACCGCACACTGATCACATCGTGATAATCAAAAGAATAAATCTTTTTCTGATTGTACAGTTCTCGCTAATGTGTTATACACATACATGTGTAAGAATATTCTGCAGTACGTATCTCATGATCATTTTCACATATTGCTCTTTATATTTTTAATATATAATTTATATATAAAATGTCTACGTGTTTAGTTGCATTTGTCATTAGTATGAAAATGCATCGTGTACCTTATATATGTGCCGTAATAAATACAAATATGTCTATTGTATGTAATCTTGTCAACAATTATTTGTCAGTGAACAACAATCGGAAACACAAGAAACGTTAATTTAATAAGAAAAACTTCACTTTTCAGTGAACGCTTTTCACAGATTTTAATGTAACAGTCGCATATTAATGCGCTGACTTATTTATTTTATAGAAACGACACACAATTTGTAATACAAAAAACAATATACACATTTTAAAATAAGATGACACAATATTTTCTTTATGTTTTTTATTTATTTATTCACATCAGCCTTCCCGGCCAAGAAGGGGACTTGGTAATATTTTCTTTATATATTATATATGTAAACTCTTTTATTGTATTTTTCATGAATTTTGATGATATTGCGTGCCTTTTTTCCCGTATTATATTTTTCAAGCAGCGGATCAAGAGGTGTGTGTGTGTGTTTGCCCATTTTAACTCACCTCTTTGTTGCACGCAACTTCGCTACATTAAAGCGCGACAACGAGTTGTAATCTAGGATCCGTCTCATCGCTAGGGTCAAACTATCTCATCGTCGTCGCGCGCGTTCGTCAGTTCCCTTTCTCTCTATTCATCCGGTGATTATCGATTGTCGCGATTTCCATATCAGTCCTCCCCTCTCGGTACAATCGCTCACAAAATTTTAGCTTTCACATTGTCAACGAAGTAAAAAGAAACGACGTTGAAAAAAATCAATCATTATGCATAATTTATAGAAAGATCTTATAATTCATATAAAAACAATATTGAGATTCTTTTGTTTTTAAGAATAACAATTTGTAACGATTTCTAATGTGAAAATCTTTTCCGGAACAGACTCGCGGTAAAAAAAATTCTAACTAAATAATTATTATTTGCAACTAGTTTATTTTCTTCTGTTTTACATTTTTTTAACTATTTAACTTCGAAATATTATTTGTAGGAAAATATTTTTTTAGCGAATTGTACAGAGACTCGGCGACGATCTAACGAAATTCGGATGGATCGAAAGGTGGGTGCGCGAGGCTCGCGAGTTTGCGCATGTAATTTCGCGAGTATACAAACACACACACACGAAGAGAGAAAGAGTGACTCTCGTTGTAGCGGACCCCTTCAGGTTTATTCACTCTCCGCGATAGTGTGTGTGTGTGTGTGTGTACATACGCATATCCTTTGGCGACGAGGCGTGACTGGCTGCTATTTCGCAGACGTGTCTCGTCGAATCGCGCGCCCGCACGCAATTTTCCATCGTCGTCCGCCGGGCATTCAGCGCGCACCCGCTCTTTTCCGAGGTGCCCCCCCCCCTCCCCCCTCGTTCTCCCGAGAAAACCCGTCGCGCAATGTATCGAGACGAGGCAAAGAACAGTCTGCTCGCTCGTGAAATGATTAATGAACGAATTTCGGAATTTTCGCGAGATTGCGATCGCTTTAAAGCTGGCGCGCGTGCCTTCCGGCGAACATATGAACCGAGCGCGCACGTATGTATGTACATGGAAAACTAAAAATTCGCTGTTATATGAATAATGTAAAACGTTTGATCGGATATTGACTTTTATTATTGAATTTTTATTTCATCGTTTAGCAAATTTCTCTTGCTGTCCGTATTGTAACTAATCTTCTCTCTATTTCAACAATTGTTTTTTTTTTTTTTTTCCATTCGCGGAGGAACGTTGCGCTGCACAATACCGTATTTGCACAGCTGGCACGAATATTTTCTGGAGCTCGTCCCGAACTAGCTCTTCCCGAAATATGCATACCTGTATATCGGCACACGTGTATCGCAACGATTCTCCCGCGCACCGGTATTTCAAAGTCCCGCGAGATAGAGAGAGAGTCATTCTCGTGTAACGTTACAAAAGGGAGATCGTCGGACAATGACGGATGAATTCGCTGCGCGCGAATAATGCCGCCCGTTCTGCAGCGCTGCTTCTCGCCGCGATCATAACGACGAGCGTCACAACGTCCTTCCACAGAATGCTCGTGTTCGTTTTCTTTGTCTGTGTCTCTTCTCGCCTGACCACTTGTACGTTGATCGTAAACGCGGTACCGACCGATGTCGTCGATCTTCCACCAGGTTCAATACTCGCGCGTCTCAAGAGAATCTCGTTTGTATTAGAAACAAGAACCCCATCTCGAAAATTTTCTCTCAAGAACGAGCTTCGTGCAAAATTGTGCGAGAATATTGCGCGAGCGTAATATTTATCCAATTTGCATAAATTCGCATTAACAATATCAGTATATTATTAATATTCTATATTTATATATATTATCATATTATTATAATATAAAAAAATATTCTTATATTATACAACACATGTTATGTCAATTTTCTTATAGAAGAATTGAGCGAGTTATGTTTTCGTTGATCGCGATGGGGATTGAAGATTTCTCGGGAAAAATCCGATTTTTCCTGGTTTTCGACGGTTCGGTCAATATCAGCTCTTTCCGTTTCTTTTTTCCTTCCTTGACGCAGTTTACCGCTGGGAGACTTATATTACCGGAAGCGGAGAGGAGGATGGGGGAAACGACGATGGGGAAGAAATGGGGCCGAGATGCGGCGCGCGAGATATATATATATATATATATGTATCTACGTATTGATTTCGTCTCGAGCTTTGAATCCGGACGACCGGAACTGGGGGAGTCGTCCAGGTGAAACCAAGGAGGAGGAAGAGGAGGAGGAGGAGAAGGAGGAAGAGGAGGAGGAGGAGGAGGAGGAGGAGACTCCACTTTAATACTCCAAGTCTCATTTGCCCATAAATTAAATTGCGCTCCGGCAGCGCACGCGCGAAGAGGGGCCGCGCGCGAACGGTCGAATACAATTTAGGTCGAGTACAATCGAACAATTACACGAGTTAACGTCATTGTAACCACGTCTCCTTGCAAACATCGTCGAAAGACGATCGATATCGCGCGCGCAGAGTGTGTCTCAGTGACATACGTCGCGCAATTTCAACGCAATTAATTTACATCATCGTGTAAAGCGTGTCGCGATCTGCTTCTGTTTTTTTTTCTTTTTAGAATTGCAAGAGTAGCGTTTCATTATATCGCGCGTCTCGAGGGAGAACGCTCGTCGCTAAAACACGGTTTGAAAAATTTCTTAAGAGCTATGCTCTTCCGCAAAAAAAAAGAAATAAAAGAAAAGCAAAGATCTCTCATCCGACGAGAAATTCGGCAAGTATTTGCTTTTCTCGCCGTTGTTTGGCGAGAGAGTCGAACTCGCGCGAGAATGCATCCCGCATCGATGCGGAAGACTAACGGAAGCGGAGATAAGAAACACACAAAAGAAAAACGAAAGACGAGGAATCAAAAAAAAAAAAAAAAAGAAAAAGAAAAACCAACAATTAAAGAATCTATTCCGGCTCTGTAGTTTCTAAACTAATAAATATATATTCGGTCATTGGAGCCATTCACTAGGTGTTGTGCGGAAATTATACGTGTATATATGTCCATATATACGTGTTCACATGTAAATTTT
>NW_018020827.1:152754-166799 GCF_002006095.1 Pseudomyrmex gracilis | reverse complement strand
AAAATTTACATGTGAACACGTATATATGGACATATATACACGTATAATTTCCGCACAACACCTAGTGAATGGCTCCAATGACCGAATATATATTTATTAGTTAAGAAAAACCAACATTCGCGGCGGGAACGTTCGCGACGCCGATTCGCGAATAGAACCGCGCGGAAGAATATAAGCGAAAAGAAAGGAAAAAACTGGTAATTTTCCGCCGAGTTTTGTGTTTCGTTCGTGCCAACATTTTTCTGGCCCTTATAAGGAGCCCGCGTTGTCGTCGTTCGTTTGTCGCCAAGAAGACAATACGGTGATCGTTGAAAAACCTACGCTAAAACGCGACAATGCATTAAAAAGAACTGCATCCGAACAACCTTCGCGATGAAGACAATCGCCGAGGATGCATTTACTTTCTCTCTCGTGAGATGCGTGAAGAAATTGTGGAGCGGTGGAAAATTATTACGCGACACGCGTCGATCGTGTTTCCAAATCCCGCGTGTGTGACGGTTTCCGAGACATTCTATTCTATGTTAAAATTATTATTTGTTTTTTTTTTAAACAATTATGACTTAAGGCTTGTTAAAATTAATAACAAGAAATATATAAGGTCTTACGGACCTTACGAAAAAATGGCATGGAAAGCCGGAGATTCCAGGTTCGACTCCTGGCCGAGGAGTTTTTTTCGCAATATTTTAAAAATTAGTTAGGAGGGTATCCGGGGTCTGTCATATGTGAGATGCAAATCCAGCATCCCGTATGAATTTAAGAATTGTGAGTTTTCAACTCAAAAAACACTCACTTGTAAAAATTTACAAGTTGAATTCGTTACATGTGTATGTATATATATACACGTACAGTTTCCGCTCAAACATCCTGCGAATGGCTCGTAAGGCTTTATATATTTCTTGTTATTTTTTTTTCTTATATCGAGGAAATGTATATTTTAATTAAAATTCAATTTTTAATATTGCAGATATTGTACATAGTTTTCCAGGTAATTGTTTAAATCGCTCTGTCGCACAGAGATACAACCACGGATTTACTCGAGAAAAAAAATTGTTTAAAAAATCAAATCTGTGTGCTTTGCGTATTTAAAGAAATTGAAGAAAACAGCAGAGTTTTATTCAAATAAATAACAAGCTTGTAGGAAAATTCGCAAAATAAAGCTTCGCAATTCTCGAGGCAGAACGACGACACGTCCCATGGGTGTTTCTCGGCACTGTCATGCGCACAGTGCCTTAAGGCCCGTGTCGTTGTCTGACGGAGAACGCAGTCCTGTCAAAATCCCCTCTCCCCCGGAGGCCGCAGGATTCTCGGCGAGGAGAACTCATCGAGCATCGCTGCCGCCGCCGCCGCCGCCGCCTCCGTCACCACCACCAGTTCTCCACCACCACCGCCGTGCCGCCACCATCGGCCCACCACCATGGAAACCGATCGACAGTGCGCACTCCGACTCCAGTCCGGCAGATGATTTCAACCTGTTCGGGTCGTCGGCGCGTTGACAGGTGTACGTCGGGCGAGCTTCTCCTACCGGTCGTTGTTGCCAGCCGCGTTTGTCTAGCGTATCTTTTCGTCTATTCGCGAAGAAACATCGGCAAAGATCTCTCTCGAGGTCGCGACATACCGAAGAAAGGATAACGAAGGAAGGATACCGAAGAAGTGACCTGGAGAGGAAGAGAGAAGCTTCGTCAGAAGTACAACAGGAAGTTTGGGCCGAGAGTGTCGTCGAGGGGGTCGCGTTGGCGGGGCCGAGCCGGGATTTATGGAACTACCCTATGGATAGTAACATGTCAGCTGCCGCCTTCATGCACAGGTACGAATAAAAAAAAAAAAAAAAAATACGGCATTCAATCGATACGGAAGTCCTGCGTACGTTATACGACTCGCACGCACACGCACACATACACGCACCAAACTGCGCCTACTCCCCCGTTCGTGTCCTTGTCCGGTTGGGGTTCTCGTGGTGTCCCTCGGCGCGGCCTTTCGAAAAGACCGATCGATGAGAGTTCGGTTGCTACGTAGAATCCACTGATAGAGGCGCGTGCGGAGCGACCCTCGCGCCGCGCGCGTCAAAATACGGGCGAGATAAGAGGGTCGCCGGTTAATTAAACAAAATCAATTAAGGTAACTTCGACGCGGGAACGTTCGTCTCGTATTGCGTTTCGATATTGAATTTCACGGCGTTTCGAACAACGCGATCGCGATGCGTTTTCGAGATGGAAGAAAACCTTCGCGGGATCTTCTTCGTCGCGAGGATGGTTTTCGAGTCGAACGATGCGCGAAAGTCGCTTCGACAATCGATCGATAAACGAGTAGATTATGAAAAAGACTTGTGAAAGATAGCTCGCGTAACAATAAGAGATTTGTTGTTGCCTCATTAGAAATTCCGGCGAGAAACAATCGTTTCATTCAAAACCGCTCGGGTCTCTCGCGATCGCCCCGCTTGTTTCGACAGATGGTGGTCGATCAAACGTCGATCAAGCGTCGTCTCACGGCGTCTTCAAATCTTTACAATTCTTATTGCTCTTCCATTGAAATTGTTAAATTACAAAATTATTTATTAATCGAACAAGCAACGCGAAGGAAAAAAAAACATTCGGATAAACATTTTTCTCTCTCTCTGAATTTCTTTTTTTTTTTTTTTTTTTTTTCACGCGATATACAAGCCTATGTGTCTATCGCGCGAAAACAAAAATCCTGCCCTAGGTTGTGTAGAACCGTCGTCTCTCTCTGTGACATCAGATACACGACATGGTTCCCCATTCGATCGCCGAAGCGTGGAGGAGAACTCACTGGGAATCCAGTCGCCGAGTGTAATCGTATGCGGTCCCCGCAGTGCGGCGCGCAGGCCACTTTAGACGACGGCATTCCATTAACCTGCATTTTCGCGGAGAGAAAGACAGGCGCGTCACCTGTTCACAGTTTCCCCCCTCGTGTGGTGAAACACACGATGTCGAATCGGACCAGCCCGGTTTCCTTGAACCTGCGGATGCCGCAGCCATTGACCGCGGCGGAGCGACCGGACTCTCGCCTCGTCTCTCCGTAACGAAAGGCCTCTCTAAGTACGCGACGTTCTCTCTCCCTCTCTCCTTTATCCGCTCTCTTCTTCTTATCTTCGCGATCTCTTTCTCATCTCGTCGGATACCCGGACAACGGACAGATCCGCTTCTCCGGCGGTCTTGCCGTTAAAACGCTAATTACCGTAGTACACATACACACCTCTCTTCAGAGATGTGAGAAGGAGAGAGAGAGAGAGAGAGAGAGAGAGAGAGAGAGAAAAATATCGCAAACAGGATGGATATTAAAAAAAGAAACAGTTACTTGAGCGCCCTGGAGTATTCGATTGCAAAAAGGTACTTCAGGAACAATACAAATCAACAAACACACGAAACAAGGTCGGTGAGAGCCCACGCTGGTTAAACAATCGCGTGGATTATTTATTGGCCGAGGAAAACAAACGTTTTTTTTACGTTTCGATCTCGTATGGGCGTATACCGCAATTCTTGTTATTTTAATTACATTAATTTTACATTGACTCATCGATTATCTCTCTCTCTCTCTCCCTCTCTCTCTCTCTCTCTCTCTCTTCCGATTCGTTTGACTGTGTATGCGCGAAAGTGCGCGATGCGAAAACGCGCAAATAGAGCGCAACCTCCTCTCGCGCGCGAGATGGTGGTAAAACGAGCATCGTAAGGAACGGGAGGAGAAGAAGAAGAAGAAGAAGAAGAAGAGGTATATGCGTATATATCTCAGCGATGCCGCAGGATATATTTTATCAACGCTACGGCGGCGCATAAATCCCTTTTCTCTCTCGCGCGCGCGAGACTACAATCCCGGACGCGCTTTACTCCGCTTCGCATTAATTCCGGTTGCCGCTGTTAACCCTCCTGTGTATATCCTTCGAACCCTCCTCGAAGCTCATCCCTCCCGTGTTCGAATCCCTATCTTTTTCTTTCTGGGCGAGACCGGCCTCTCGTGTGTGTGTGTGTGTGCGTGTGTGCGAACTCGCGTGCAAAAACGGTCGCGCGAAGAGAGAACGCGGCAATCGATACATCTCTCGGTTAGAGGCGCGCGTATATCCCGCGGCTGTCCGGATGACACGGTGTCGATGGACGGAAGAAAGGGGGTCTACGCGCACGACGACGGGTTTACCATTCGTTTGAAACGAACGGCCGTGATTGCGATCTCGGTTCGCGAAATCCTTCCCGACTTGATGGACGATCGCGATAAAAAACAAAAAAAAAAAAAATAAATAAGAAGAAGAAGAGGAAGAAACGATCCGACACGTCCGAGCGAAATTGCCGAAGCGATTTGCGACCATGTAAATTACTACAGCCGCGCGCGGCTCTTCGAAGTATCGCGCCGCTCTCTCGGCGGACACGTCTCGCGAATATTTCTGTGACCGTTTCGTAAAATACGTTCGAACATTTCTCCCCTTCCTCCCGCTCTCCCTTGAAGCTCCGTTTCGGATTTTATAACGCTCGTAAGTAAAAGAAACGCGTTTTCTTTTCTTCAAAAAAAGAAAGTCGAGATTTGTGCGTTAGACGTGAATTGTGTGACATCGAGGTAAAATTATCGTCCGAGAATATACGGGCGCGAGAAAAGCACGTAAATGTGTGAAAATGGAAAAAGAGTTGTCGTGTTTGTATAAGTCAAAACAAAAAAAAGCTGCTGTTTTTCAGAAAAAAAAAATATCTACATCTTGATTTTCCGAAGAAGATCGGTCTTCAGCTCGCGTAACCGCGGGACAGAGGCTGAGAATTTCATCCTCGAACGGGCCTCCTTCGGTCGAACCCGTTCTTTTTCCGACCGCGCGATGGTTTCTCAATTATGCGATCGTTTGATCCGCGAAGTCGAACTGGAGCACCGCGAAAAAAAGACGGATTTTCTCTCCGGTCTCGGCAACCGGTCGCGAGCGCACACTCTCTAAAGTAACCGAAGAGATAAGCGTGTGACACTTCGCCATGCGAGGAAAGAATAGGGTCAAAACATACAGAATTGCCGACCGTGATGCGCGCGTCTATTCGCTTCTCGCGCGTTAAAAGCGCGTTCGCGCGCACGTGCATACGGTCGCGCGAGAAATGCTTTTTGCGCCCGACTCATTGGCAGCCGGATCGTTTTCGCGCGTAATGATGAGCGGTAACGGAAAGCAGCAAGGTGAAACTCGCGCGCGGCAGGGGTTTCCTATAGGGTTACACGGCGAGCTATCAACGAGAAAATCGAGGGGGAGAAAGAGAGCTCCCACGCTGTGTGTGTGTGTGTGTGAGGTCTCCTGGTTTTACCGTCATCGCATCCCCCGAAACTCGTTTCACTCGGCTGGTCGAACGATATCGATTACCGATGTCGACGACGGTCGTTTACCCGGAAGAATCGACGCGTTCGGAAGTTCGTCCGTTCGCAAATTTGAGCGCCGATGAATCCGTTAATTATTGTCGCATATCCCGGACCTCTTCGTAATAAGTTTTCGGCAGTCGCGTCGACGATTTCCATTTATATGCAATCGGCATTTTCGAACTCGATTTTTTGTCAGTTTTTACATTTCCGTGCCTTTACGTTTCCGTGCATGTTTTATTATTTATGTTTTTTTTATTTATCTCGTGTAAATGGTTTCGTCTATGCGTATAAGAAAAATTACAAGAAAAAAATAAAAAATATAAAAAAAATTACAAGAAAAAAAGAAAAAAAATGTAAAAACTAATTACTTGCAATATTAAAAAAATAAAAAAATAATTTACATTATTTATATGTTATAAGTTAATATTTGTAAGTTTTTAAATATTTTTTAATTTATTATTAATATATTTACATAGTATCCAAGTTAAAACAGAATGTTTAATAATATAAAGAAATTATATAACTTAAAAAAAAGAAAAATAAATAATCTATCTATTTCAAGCTCACTAGAACAAGAGATAATTATATACTGACAGCACCACATTCACATATATCTTTATTCTAGCCAACTTAAACTAGATAAAGATTATTTTTGGCAAGGAGATGTATACTGTTGACATATATATATACCCTCATATGTATGTATATGCGCACATATAGATCCCTTCTCGGAGTTTTCTTATTAACAATAAGATGAATTCCGAGAGACAACTCGAGAGACTGTCTCGTCCCTTGCCACTATATGAGGCGGGGAGATTCGAGCCCGGGCCCAATAGTCAACCATCACTAAGCTGGTATTGACACGCCGAGCTAATCACCCGCTTCGATCTAACCTGTTTAAAACGCGAGATCGTTCGTATCGATAAAATCGAAATTCGACTTCGAGGCGAAAAAAAACGATATCAAGTTCAATAAATATTTAAAATATACTTAATTAAACATAAAACAAATAATGTTTTTTCAGAAACTGTCGGTGATAAATGGTGCTTAAACAAATTAAATGTGTGTAATTAGAGTCAGATTAAATAAACAATTCTCAAAACTTTGTCGATAAATCGAGCTTTTTTCAGACGATCGTCACAGAATCACGCGAGAAATCGCGGCCGGGAGAAGGAATTAATGCCCGGGACGGCGAATAATCCGTTGTAGGATCGTGCGCGCTTGGGCGTGCTTCGCTATTTGCACCGGTATGCCGACCGCGCGCGCATCCTTGTTGCTCTTAGAACAATACCAGTCGCGTATTTGCCGCGCGCGTTGTAGAACGCGGAAGATCGATGGTACGGAAGGTATCCATAAACACATCGGGCGTGTGCGCGCCCGAGACACGCATCTTCGGACAGAGCAAAATCGTTTTTGCAGAAACACACACCCAGGCGTGCAAAAACGTAACTGGGGAAGGGAGTTTCCTGCAGCGCGCGCGCGCGCGTCCGACTCGTTTGTTCGCGTAAAACTTTTCCCGAGATGTATGCGTTCAGCTCGGCGTTTATCCAATCGTCAAATGAGGCTACTTACGTTTTATCTCGTCGGTTAGGTTTATAGTAGTCGCGCGGACTCCGCGCGAAAGATCGATGGCGGGATTAGCGATATATATACGCGCGCGCGGGACATCTATTAATCGTTGCGATACGCGAAACGATTACTCGCGGAAAACCGCGCGCGCACACGTGATTCGTCGCGCGACGAGCGGCTTCTGATATATCTCGCGGCGGGGTTATTTCCGCAGAGAGAGATACGATTTTTACGAATCGAGAAACGTACGCGCGCGCGTATTTGACAAACGCGCCGTATTAACGCTTGGAATATGCGGCGAATGTGAGATTTATGATCGCGACATGCGTTGCGATGCGCAAACGTGGGAATTTTCTTCATGCGACCACGTCTAGCGCTCGGTTCTGAGAGAGACGACGATGTTATCTCAATTATTCGAGATAATTAACGAGTTTTGCGGAGATATTTTTAAAAATCGCAGCGCCGGAAGAGGGCGAGAGTTAAAAACTCATTTTTAAATTTCATAAATGAAAAATATTTTTCGTCGCGTCAGTCGCGCATTTTTATTCCTGTGTTTGAACACGCTATGCGTTTTTGCTTGTCTTGAATTTGTAAAATAAATATAATTAATAAAGATGACTCAAGTAAAGAGTCGAAACGTATGTCAAATTTGTGAAATATTTTGATTCACTTTTGTCAATTTTGTTGATATTTTGTTTCACTTTTAATAATTATATTTATTTAACAACTCTTTTTTGCTCGTTTACGACCTTATTCCAATTTATTAATTATATTTATATTACGAGCGTTATATATTTTTCTATCTGATATTGTAAAATAAAGTTATAAATTCTGCCTTTTGTGTGTATGACGTGCGGTATAACTTCGTTATACCGTTCGAAATATCCAGCTGTCATTTTTATCTCGCAAGTTTCCGACGATTGTTCGATTTATATATATATATATATACATATGTATGTACTTGATATTGAAATTCGTCGACGTTTCGAGAGCGTCGTATCTTGTCGTCGCGCTCGACTGGCTCCCTTCTGACTCTCGTGTAATCTTCTTGACCGAGTAAAGTAGGTCTAACCGTGTGCGCTCTGTGCGCGCACGGTGCATGGCTGCACACGTGGCGCGTTTGTACGTATACGTGTAACGTGTAGATTCCGCGAGTGCGCGCGAAGTTGTGTGTGGAGAGTCGAGACGAGAGCCTACTTCTCGGCGTTATCGGTCGCGAGCGGTTTCTCGCCCGCGAACCCGGAAGATCGATCGATCGTCCGGTGCAGGAAGTATCGAGGTAAAGGCACTTCACTTCTCTCCACTCTTCGAGAAGTTTACAACTCGACGATCTCTCTCTCTCTCTCTCTCGCGACTTCTTCTCGAGAAGAGAGATTATTAAGGCCCGGAATTACTTCATTCGCGAAGCAAAGCCAACTCGATCGTGTGTTCGGAAACGTAGCGCAAATTCCACTTTCCTCTTTCTCCTATACATGCAGTTAGTTTTTACGTGAATTTTGAATTTTATTCCAGCATGTTATTATTGCGGATATCGCCGCCGAGTGAGATTGCGCGATTGGCGAGTAAAAGTACTTATATACGCGGAATGAATTTCGCGTATATAAAGTTTCACCGCCGCGCGCGGAATATCGCCGCGTTTCTCCATGTACATACAAGCCGTTGTCTTTAACGGTCGCGTCGTTAATGCGGTCGAAACGCGCGCGAGCAGCGCGCGCATGTACTTTTAGCCGTTTCGACGAACAATGATTTTTCGATCGTTCGTAACGCGAAAACGCAAGAGAGCGATGTGTACGAATGAGTAATAACATATTACACGCTTTTTACTGCTTCTCTCCCTCGTCTCCCTCTCTTTAAAAACATGCAATATGCGTTTCGCTTTTACTTACTAAATAATACGGTATAATTCGAACGCGGGGCGGCTCGAAGAAAGTTGGAAATTCCTCTAGTTTTGTCGTGCAGAAAAAAAAGAAAAAAAAAAGAAGAAAAAGTCGTTCGAAAGACACGTCGACTTTTTATCGGTGAAAATCGCGACTTTCTTGCGGCATGTTTTATTACGGGACTCGAGATGTTAACATGCGTGCGTGCGCGCGCGCGCGAAAATCGTTCTTACGATAATTTTCCTCTTACGCGCAAAAATTAATCTGTTACAATTAAATTCATGTTTATATTTATTTATTTAAATTGAATTTAAATAAAATTATATTCACGTTGCGCCGTGCGGTTGCGAGAGAGACGCGCGCTCGTGTTGTTCTTCCGCGGTTTCAAACGGTGCAGCGCGAGAAATATTAACCCGTTTGATGTCTTCGGTATTGTTCCGCTCGTGGTTACTTTTATTATTCGCTCGTTCGCGTAAAACGCGTCTTTTCGCGGGGCGCGCATTTGAATTGAAAATCGCCAAGTTCGAGAGCCGATCGGATTAGCATTCATCGATTCGCGAACTAGCTTCAGTAGCCGGTTGTTTTGTGGCGAACAATGACAAAGGAAAAGAGAGAGAGAGAGAGAGAGAGAAGATTGCACGCACACCGAGCGCGGCCATTATAGCCGCGCGTATATATACGCGCGATCGCGTAATACCGGTGCATTAACGTTCCGACCGCTTATGCATTAGACGGGACGATAATGAGGCGCGCGCAGAGAAGCGAAAAAAACATCTCTTTTCGCAATTCACGCCGCGGCCTAAATCGGTGAAATCTCGAAAGGACGATCCGAATTAATAGAGCTCTCGATGTAATCTCCGATATCTCCCGAATTGCCGAGTCTCTCTCTCTCTCTCTCTCTCTCTCTCTCTCTCGACGCATTTGCATAACCGCGCGGTTCATCGTGAATAAATTCGAATTCGTTTCGCTCGGACTTTGAGAAGCAACGATTTAAGAACTCGGGTCCCGTTGTTGCAACAATCACGCGGCAATTAATATTTGCGTAACGATAACGCGAGAGATTTCGCGTGTTTTACGAAATGCGAGAGGAAATGTGACAATTAATCGCAGGATCGTCGGCTGTCGTCGATAATAAATATTCGACGACGCCGACAGTTTTCTGCATTCCGTTGTGCGGAAAAGAAAAGAGAAAGAGCAATCTCGACGTTTCTCGGGATTTGAGAAGTGAACGAGAAAAATCGAGGAAATGCGCTGCTTAACTTTATCTCTTTTATTCTTTTCCGGGAGAGAAGCGTCGAACGAGCGATCTAGTACAAAAGACGGACGCGCCAATTGTCGTCGTGAATTACGCGCGGCGCGGTTATATTAGAATCAGAACGTGTTTGCGTTTATACTTGTATTGATGCAATTGACGCGTTCCTCGTCTCGTCCTAATCGCTCGAATTTAATAAACACACCGAGAAAGATTACGAGACGCACGTGTTAACGAGAGCGCGAGAGAGAAGACAACACGGAGAGAGTGTACAAAAAAAAAAAAAAAAATAACGTTGAAGATCGTCAAAAAAGAAACTGATCGGATCGACGTCACTCTCCGAGTATATAATCTCGAGAATTGATTGGCACTTTCGTTTTCAGACGAAAAAAAATGGTGTGTGATGATATCTAGTGGAGGGAATCAAGATAGAGAGGTAAATGGGCAAGGATGCCATTTTTTTTTAATTTCTCCCATTAGACAGACGTCATACACACATGGTTTTCTCAAGAATCTACGCCGAGACGTGGATCTAACGCGGGCATTCCATTGCCACAGCATTGATTTTGTTTTTCTTGTCAAGGGATCACAACCAACCCCCATCAGAAGACAAGATGTGACACTGACAAGAGACCCCTTGCAGGCAAAGTACTCTTCTTGTCAGTCGGAAAAAATCTTGAACGTGGGATTTGTAGAGCTAAGATTCATTCGAACTCTCGGAGCAACCTTCTCTTTGCTCGCAAGCCCTGCACTCAAGCCGCGAGACCACTGGTCTCGCTGATATATCGGCAGAATTGGGCACGTATTATACATGAGATGTTGTACATTGTATTTTATACAAAACAAATGTTTGTATAATAACAATTATATTGTACAACTAAACAACAACTATACAATATATAGTTTGTATAGGTGTTGTTTAGTTGTATAATTGTTAACTGCGTTATGGTTATGTGGGCATCAAAGTTGGACACGTATTATACGGTATACGGTTTGTATAATTGTTATTATACAAACATTTGTTTTGTATAAAATACAATGTACAATATCTCATGTATAATACGTGCCCAACCCTGTATATCGGAACGAGAAGTTCGCAGAAGTATAGAGAGGAACTACGCGGAGAGATAGCGTTGAACACATCGTAATCACGAATTAATCTGGAATTCGTGGGGAGGAATTAGAAAAAAAAGAGATGAGAAAACCGCTGACCAACGCTTTTATAATCTACAGAAGCGACCGAAAACTTCCCCGAAGAAAATCAATCTGTTTTTCTCTTCTCTGTTAAATAATAAATTTTTCAAAAACAAATATATCAACATATTGAAGCAGAAAAAAATCAGCTCTTGTTCGTTTTACGGACCGATTCCCGGAGTTGAAGCCGCTGCGTGAGAAATGTGCGTAATCGTTAAAGCACCGTAGCGAGATTCGACGTATGTACACGTGAAAACATACAATAACACGCGCGTACGTGTTTATCACTGCCGTGTTTGAAATTTCGGACTTCGCTCGCGTGAACGAGATAATCGAAAATTCGAAAACACGGCGAATTCAGGACAATGTACGAATTGTAACAGGAGCAAAACACAGTTGACAGCGTGTAAAAAAATGATCTTATTTATTTACTCCGATGTAATATTTTGATGTTTTTCAATAACTTGTCGGTCATTATTCGCAAGATCTGCGACGCACACGATTTGAGGAAGTCGAAGAATTGCGTCGTGGTGGATTTTTTTTTTCTCGGAAGCGCATTTGTGTACTCGATGCGGCTTCGAAACTATTTCGTATCGAGATTGTCGGTGAGAGTAACTGGACGAACAACGTAAGTACGCGATGATCATCGACGTAACGATCCATCATAATTACGTCGCGTCGGCATCCGTCGGCGTCCATGAAGGCATCAGACAAGAAAGAAAAAAAAAAAAATAAAAAAAACCCCCAGCGCCGGCGGAGTACCTGATAATCGGTGACTTGCGAGTTTCGTCGTCGTCGTCATCATCGTCGTGAGAGAGTGTACTTCTCTCGCGGCAAGAGGAAAGCGGCGAAAAAAATGTAATTCCGGTCGCTGGAATTACGCCGAGCGAGCGAGCGCAACGCGAGATTAGCACCGCAATTTAAATCGCGGCTTCGACGCGCATATCTTGTACAGGGTGACACGAAATTACGCCGTCGAAGCTTGTCAGATGAGAATCCTCCTCTCGATGTTATCTCGAAACGATCGAGATAAAATAGAAAAATCTTTCAACGCGTTCAAAAGATAGAACGGGAGAGCCGTTTTCTCTCGTTTGCAAAATTTCGATTAAAATTGACACTCGAACTTTTTCTTCCTCTCGAGGGAGGGACGTTTTCGATAAAAAAAAAAAAAAAACTCGAAATAAAAATTCTCATCATTCTTGCGTCGCCGTAAATGATACGATTGAAAATCGCTCTGTGTATTCTCTTACCGTTTATCGGTGCCGCTAAACAAACCGAACGTACGGAAAGAAACGCGAGGAGAGACCCTCGAGCACACTTCGCAAGTCGTTATTAACTCGCGTGTAATAACGCGGTGCGCGGAATCGGCTTAACCGTTGGACGGGAGCGATCGAGCGGGGAAAATCGAAGATTCGCGCGCGATCCGGAGTATGTAACGTGCAATGGTATTTAAATTGGCTCGCAACACACACGCATGCGCGGAGTTTGCCGTGTGTGCGTTCTTTGAAGAGAAATTGCCGCGCAATTATCACGCTTGCTCCGGCTTGCCGCGCAAGTAAGGTCGGTTTCATCCGACATCGAGATGTCGAAGAACGACGGAGCGCATTGCACGTCCGTTGCACTCGCGATATCGAAAATGCTTTGAATTTAATTGCTCGCACATATCGTAAAGCTGTGCGATTATAGCGTCACAATAAATCCGTGCGCGCTTGTCAAAGAAACAAAAACAATAAGCAAGAAGAATCCAAATGTTTTTACTCTCGCAAATTGTTCGGTATTTTCTCAATAGATTTGTAGATTTGTTGTGTTGCGTCTGAATATCTTGCGTTAGACTCCTTTACGGCCGGCATACTTTTATATCTTTATTTTAGTTTTCTCAGAAGAATCCATCTCTGTGTTTAACCTCCGCTTTAGCGCGTCGTAACGTTTCGAAAGGTTTCATAGAAAATATTATGTGAGTGAAAGGGACGCGTTTAAACTAAAAAGAAAAAAAAAAAAAGAAAAAACCATAGCGCTAAAAACCGCGCGTTGTTGTTTTAAGAGCGGTTCGAGAATAAGCGACAATTACGCAGCAGACGCGCGCGGCGATTTTCCAGTTTGTTTTACGCTCGCCGCGGTAATGCCCGGTCGTAATTCCATCTACGGGGCGATTTCGTGACAAACACGGCGGCGGTTGCGTTTTGTGTACCTGAGAGTAATGAAAGTGGCAGTGAAAGTTTGCGCGGAACTTCCCTCCGTTGTCGTCGTTGTCGTTGTCGTCGTCGTCGGTTGTGTTGAATTACGCGATGCCGAATGCAAAATTTCTCTTGTGTGTGTTCGCGCGCCATTAAAAGTTTCTAGGCGCGCGCGCTTTGCGTAAAACAACTGACTAAATAAAAACTGTCGGTTTCCACCAAAGGTCGATTCACAGGATTCCGCGAAACAGGTTTAACGCGTACGCTCGTTATCCAGACGCGACACTTCCTGCGTGTGTGCGCGCGCGCGCGCGCGCGTGTCCTTTCCATGTCGTAAAAAAAATACTCTTGATTTTACGAATTTTTGTATTATTCCGTGAGATACATAAAACATGAATATCTTTTTGCGCCTGTGCGAAAGTCGCGCGCGCGCGCGCGCGCGATTGCGCAATCGCTTGAAAACAATTGTGTGTCCCCGCGCGAGTTTCTCGATATGCCACAATATACAGGGTGTTTCAGAACTATGGGATCAAACTTCTAGGGGTTATTCAGTGCAACAGTAGAAAACATTTGAGTATAGGGACCCATGTCCGGAAAAGTGTCACTACCGCACTACGGCCCTAAGACGCGTTAAAATTTAGAAAGACGATGAAT
>NW_018020827.1:128370-152617 GCF_002006095.1 Pseudomyrmex gracilis | reverse complement strand
CTTTCTAAATTTTAACGCGTCTTAGGGCCGTAGTGCGGTAGTGACACTTTTCCGGACATGGGTCCCTATACTCAAATGTTTTCTACTGTTGCACTGAATAACCCCTAGAAGTTTGATCCCATAGTTCTGAAACACCCTGTATATAATCGCGTACAATTGGAGATATATATTTTCTGAAATGATTTACGACTCGAGAAAGCGCGATTCGTCCGACAAAAAAAATCCTCTCGCTCTCATTGAATTCAATTGAAGAATTTCAAACAGAGCCCTTTCGAGAACGAGACCGACGGTTGTTTCAAGAAAATTGCCAACACAATTTTCTTTTTTATGGAGCGCGTTAAAATGTTTTGCATCGAGTCCGCGCGTCTCTCGATCTTTTTGCGCGGTGAAACTGCGTCTCGTCGTCCGTCGCGCGAAAACACACCGGCCAGAGGTTGCGTCCGACGCAAAAATTTGTTTCCACACCGCGTGTACGTGTGTGTGTTCGCCGGCACAATTCTGGGATTCTCGCTACGGTTCGTCTCTCGTTTCTTTATCGTGTCGCGAAATTTTTTTTTCCGCCGCTCGACTTGCGCAACGGACTTATTGTCCGCGCTTTGTAACCGAGCGCGGCGGGAAACGCGCGGGAGAAACGTTACGCCGAGCGCGAAATTAAATCGACCGAATCATCGACGGTGTTCTTCGAGAGAATATAATCTTCGTCAATTGCACGCGATGTAGAAAATTCTTCGGGAACAATTAGGCGGAGATATTAAAAGCTGCGAAAGTGACACACGGGGAATACAAGAGATATCGTCGAGACATACTTTGCGTTTTTCGGATCGCACGGATTGCGCCAAAAAGAAGAATATAAAAATAACTTTCACGCATGTATAAAATAAGTCGTATTACATTACAATTGTGTTGATTTATTGTGAAATATTTCTCGCTTGCGTATCGCGTCGGGATCAACAGCCGCGAAGACTTTCGAGGGGTTAACTGGCGGAACTGACGGCTTTATTCGCGGCCAGAAGAATTTTTATTCTCTCTTAATCCGATCAAGCCCTCTCCTGTTTTCTCCGCGCGGCGCGTGGCGATAATCCAATTGCAACAATTGTCGTCTCGTTTCCGCGCGCGTAATCGCCCGAATCCGTTTTCTCGCTCGCCTATAAACGAGAACAAAATTATTACTTCCAGGTCAAATCGTTTACTTGTTTTCGCGCTCGCGCGCGCGCAACAAACGATAAATCTTGAAATTGCTCGGCTGTGGAAATGCCGAGACGTACGCGCCATTCGGAAACTCGAAGGTGCGTGAGAAAACACGCGGAGCGAGAGGCTGCGCGCCTGCCTCGGCGAGAGAAGAAGAACGTTGCATAATTAGGGATTGCGATGCCGATTACATCTAACCTCGCAGAAACATTGCCTCGCCCCTCTTTCCTCCCCCTCGCCACTCTCTTTCTTTCTCCTTTCGCGTACAGAGCGTCTCAAGAGAGAAAAATTGCGCGCTTAAAAAATTTTCAGAGATGATTTTTCCCCGCGAACAAAGGGTGGAATACAAGGGTCTGTTAATTGCCGAAATTAAGTCTTCTTGTTTCTGCTGAAATCACACGCGGAGAGAAAGAGAGAGTGAGAGAGGAATCATCGTTCGCGTCGGCTATATTTAAATCTTGTTTTCTCTCTCCAATGTTTTCTCCTTTCAATTCGGTTTATTTGGTTCAATTTGTTAATCGAGCTCTCGAGCTAAAGAATCTCGCAATTAAGATTAAGATCGTGATTTGTGGAAGATCCTGTAGCGGAGGTAAGTGCGCACGCGGGCGGGCGGGCGGACACACACACACACACACACCGTCGGGCAATATATAGGCGTGTATCTGCGATTATTTATCCGCGCGTTGAACAAATACCACAGTGCTCGCGCGCGAGCGCGCGTACATCATGGGAAAGGTCATTGAAAAATCGCGGCAGCGCAGCGGCATTAGAACCGTCTTTATCTTTATACGCGCGAGACGATGGCAAACACACACGACGCGGACTCGATAACACCCCGACAGAGTCTCGATCGTGGAAATCGACTTATTAGCCGGCCGCGGGATGACCGCCAAGCCGAATGGAATTCGCACAGCGGAGAGCCAATTACGTGTATATATACTATGAGTTTACGATCGCGGTAGGCCACCTGCCAGCGGAAATAACTCGGTTAACCCTTAACCCTTTATCCCTCCCTTTCCGGTCGCAGTGCTAAGACGGGGATTGATTTCCGTCTCGCGGAAATCCTCTCCGGATTCGGTTAGAATCTCGTGTGCTGGTGAAACCCGGAAGGAAAAGAGTATGTACTTTGTTTTTGTTACACTTTTGTTTTTCTATTTCTTTCTAATTTCGTTTAGAGTCACATAAATGTTTCTTTCTTTTTCTTTTGTTTTACGTACTCACATATCGTAGTATCATCAATCAATCAATCAATCATTGGTAAGATACTGGTTTAACTACAAATAATTTGAAATTAAATTTAATTTGATAATAAAAATAATTGATAATAACAGTAATTTGAAATTAAATTTTTTGGAATAAATTAATATAATATTAAATAAAAAATAATTATAGAAATAGTTAATTAAAAGTAAATCAAAGTCTAACAAATTCAATTTTATCTTTGCTCACGGACGCGGAGAAAATGGAGAATTTTTTCTACGACACTCTTCTCAAAATTTTTATTGAGAAAAATTGGAAAGACCCACCTTATTTCATATACATGTATATTGGAAAGACGTGTCATGTCTTCATTTATCTCGGCACGCTCTGGCGCGCGTTCACGTATCGTAATCATCACGCGAGTAGAATATTAAAGTCCTCGGGGAGCGTATACACCTTACGTGCTCCCGCGATTCGAGTCGTGCGAAAAGTCTAATAAACCCCGCGTCAAGGTAAGAAACGGGGTCGCGAATCCATCTGGGGATTCGCACGATCCGTTGAATTTACTTGCGAGAGGTGCAACGTTTTCGAAGTAATCAGCGCCGCGCGAAAGGTCAACTCGCATCTCTCTTCGCGGGTTTTACAGCCGCGCGGTTTATGATACCTGCGACGCGATGAGGAGGCGACGTGTGCAAACAGCCGCGCGTTTTCTCGTTCGACGTGTGTGAAAGCAGGTGCGCGCGCGCGCGCGCGCGTGTCACACGCAGCCGCGCGCTTCCGAAAACTATAAACTCAATGTGAAAAGATCGATTTCTATCTTTCACGACGATTCATAAGGTTTTCGATGAGAAACGCGAGAAATACGAGCTCATTCAAGAGGAGAAATCGGCAATAACCCGTGCGGCGCGGAGAGATCGGATCCGATAATAATCGGAGTCGCTGTTACGGCGACTCGTCGCTATCGTTTCTCCCAATTTAGTTTTTCTACTCATTTTTTGTTTGGCAAATAACGACGAGCGATCGCTCGTCGTTACAATTTCATTCTCTCAAGTTTTTTGTGGCGCGAGAATTTATATATTGACTTGTCGATTAATGCATTTTTTTTTATTTCAATTCGAGTCGTTCAAATTAAATTTTGCGTGTCTCTCTCAACTAATCGCATCAATTACTTTGTCTCATTTATTTTGGACAAGGTTTATATTTACTTGTTGCGACAAAAAAAAAAAATTTTTTTTTATACAAATGGGAAGACGAGGATCTCGGAAATGTTTCCGCGAGCCGCTCCGTGTGATCTTGAAGGTAAATCGAGAGTTCGATTGAATCGGATTCTGCCGGGGCGATTGTGCAAAACGTACGCTCGGTTGTATAGTAAAACAGGTATTGGCACATTACACGTAAAGGTGTCGCGTTACGTAACGTCAAGAGTTCACGAGAACTTACGTATCATTCAGAGGTTCTTTCTCTCTCTCTCTCTCTCTGTCTCTCTCTCTCGTGTGTGTATGTGTGCACGTTTTATTACATCGCCGCCTCCCCCGAGGGGAATTAACGAATTGACGCCTGCGAAAACTTTCCATTCCTTATACGCGGGGTGAAAATCCGTACGTCGGCTATTACGCGGAAAAAGGTGAGCTCGGCTTTCCGTTAATTGTGACCGGGCGCATTCACAGTTCTCTTTCCTTGAAAAAATTTTTCTCAAGCGTCTGGACCTCTCCTTCGCGTTAAGGGTATATTACGGATTTTAATTGGACGCCTTGCGCAATATAAAAACAGCTTTACGAACCAGTTTTCTGGTTTGTTATCTTTTTAAGTAAATTCCGCGTACACAAGATTCTCTCCACCCGCCTTCTCTTCCATCTGCGTTGTGTAAAACTAATCGGCGAGTTACGAATGAACGTAATTGGACATCTTTGTCGACGCGCTGAACAATATTTTCCATATTGTCTTTTCCTCAATAAATACGCGGTTTTATTACGTCCCCGCGCCGGGAGAAATAATCAGTGTAACCCACAACAAGTTGAATGTGCAACGTGTGTTAGCGTTAGATATACTTAATTCTCGCGCAAGAACGCGCGCGTCGCTCTCGGCGACGGTGTCGCCGCAATTTGGCGTGTGTTTAATCGAGCGCGAATTTCTCTCCTCCCCTTCGCGCGTGTCGAAATTTTCGACTTTCACTCGCTAAACAAAAAAACCGCGTGTGTTCTAGACGACAACAAAAATTTTTCGATACAGATATAACAGTCGCGCGACTTTTGCTTGAACGTGTATTTAATATCCAGGCGAAAAACAAATTAAGGAAAATCTTTTGGTATAAAAAAAAAAAAAAAAAATTGAAGAAAAACGTAAAAATACACCAACAACACAAAATTTATTTGAAGATCTCGACTGAATCCGTCGAGAGGAAATACAAAACTGTGAAATAAACAATTATGTAAGTCGAAACTCGAACGGTCGCATAATTTAGCAACGAGAACGTGTGGAAACGAACGTGCGTCGCGCGTGCTTTATGATCCGTTTCCCGGTTCGCAATTTAGCGGAGAGTTTAGCTCGCAACGTGCCTCGGTCTTCTCGCAGCACAACGCTTATTATGATACCTTACGCGAATCGTGTCGAAGCCTCGACCGACCGTGTCGGTTCGGCTCCGCAAAAGGATCGCAATTAGCCGAGAAACGAGAGAAACGAGAGCAATCGCGCGCGTAACAACAAACACAAAAAAAAAAATGCAGATAAATCATTATACGCGCGTAATAACGCCATTGTATTTCGCGTACGTGGTGTGTGTTCCGTTTTGCGAATGCACACCCTTCCCGACATGGTTTGTTTTACTTTCCTGGAGTGGCAATCTCCAGAAATCACGACTTGTGTCTCGGACGTGAGCGCTTACGAAAAACTCGGAAATTCCGCCTCCCGATGGGATCGGTCCCACGATTTAATTACCGCGCGCCTGAGTGTATTCCGATTATCCAGTTATTTTTAAACGAAGGAAGTTTCTTCTCGAGCGTGTGTGTGTGCGTGTGCGTGTGTTTTCTGGGAAAAAGTGTGTCGGACTTATGTGGTGACTACGAATTACGACCGCCGCCGCCGCCGCCGGCCGAATGATCGAACGTCTGCGGTTCGTATGCAACACATGTGTTTTTTTTCCTCCGAGGACCGCACAATTAACCGCAAAATTGCACGTTAATTTACGCGACATGTGTCCCTCGAGTGCGCGCGCCATATGTTGAACGAAACGGAGGCGGCGGCGGTCCGATTTACATCGCGGGCGATATTATTTTGTTTATTAATTTCGCGTGTTCGATACCGGGTCGCAATCTTCCGAATAAACCGTCCTCGGAAAAGTGATTGCGACACGTTGTCCGCCCGCGTTTGTTTCTAAACATATTTGCGCGCGGGAGAAAAACATTTATGTGATATCGCTTGCGACATTTCACTAACAAATGTACGTGTGTAGTTTTTAATCCTTTGTTGGCGTTGACAACTGGGTTGCGCTCGATAGATGTTTTTTAAGTCACACCCATAATTAAAATATCGCTTTGCGTATAAAAACGAGAGACCCAGCCACAGTTCGAAGATACGTCATGGTCATCAACCTTTGCCACGTTCTTCCGAGGGTTAACGACAATATTTGCACGTTATTGGACGAACTAATATGAAAAATATGTTAATCGAGGTTCGCGCGCGAGCAAGAGGAAGTTGAAAAACTTCTGCGGGATGAGAATCTAGGTATTCCTTTCCGTCTCGTAAAGTCAATATAGTGTTATGGGATAATTAATGATCGACCGTCGGAACGAAGAGTTGTTTTGCGCGCCCGGCAGCTAAATGCCGAAGAGATATCACCGCCGCTGATGAATGTCGCTGACCCGCTGACACACATCGATCTCTTCTTCGTCGAAATGCGCGCGCGCGCTTCTTACGCACCCAAGTGTCTACGATCGCGAGAATACAAACTAGCGTCGCGCGCCAATGAACTTGCGTGCCTGGCGGTGTTCCATTTCGTTTCTCGAATCGCGCGCCCTTTCACACTTGCGATTCCGCGCTACTAGTCGCGTCGAAACTTTGTAACGCGGCTTCGACACGGAAGGCGAATGAGAATAATAATTTTTAATCTGTTTGTTTGTTCAATTCACGTGTTGTTTGTTTTTTTTTCTATCAATGAGAAATTTCCTCCCGTTTGTTAATAAATAAACTTCATAATCGCGCGTCAAAAATATCGACGAGTATCCGCCGAAGCTTATCGTCTATCGAAGTTCATCCTGTTTTCAAGGCCTCGTGAGAAGATTTTTTTTCTTGTTAGTTCGAAAGGGCTGTGATTACGAGCGAGCCGCGGCGATTTATGACGGTTATTCTCGCGAGACCGATAAAAATCACGGTGGAACTATGGGAACGCCCGTGTAACCGCGTCGTTTAGATGTAACGATCGAGATAACGAAGAAGATTTTAATTATCCGCGATAGGGTTCGCGGCATACGTATATATATATGTATATATATTATATACATATATCGATCCGCGAGATATATGATCTATCGATTTCCATCGTGTGAAAGTGAATCCTCCTTGAGAGTTCGTTTCGCAAGTCGAAAAAGATGCAAAGTCAATGACACGCGCCGCCGTTTGTTTGTGTGTGATATCGCGATCGTGTTTCCTCTTACACATATGTATACATATATATATATATATATTATTAATAACAACTCGGTGAATAACGTAATCGACCCACTTCGGGAGGGTCGTAACAAACTCAGTCTCCCAGAATTACGCGACGCAGGTTGCAGCGAAGGATCACTTCAAGGGAACGTATTTATTTCTCTCGGTCGGTTGCAAGTTAATTAGCTGGCGTGAGGTAACACAAGAGTTAATAAACATCGTCCGGCCGTCGTCGTACGCGAGGATCGTTATGTGTCGTGTTGCTAGAGGGAGAGAGAGAGAGAGAGAGAGACCCACTTTTGTGCTCACTTCGTTGAATTTTCTCGCTGCACTTCTCTCGGATCTTTCGTTCGTTGCGCTTTTTATGAAAACTGCCGTGGAAAAGAGACAGGCGCGTGAAAAAGAGACAAGTTTTTTTAATCCTTCGCAATTGTTGCGCGGTGACTGACTCACTTCGACGGATATTTGTGAAGTTTATACTCGGAATTAAATTTATAATTAATAATAAATATATATTTCATATTTGTCTGTTAACGAAATGATCCTTCAACATAATACCACAAATATCTAATGTCAAAAAAAACGGGACAGAATATGAAAATACACAAAAAAACACAAATTAATACAAATGTTATATTTTTTGTTAGTTTAAGAAAAAAAAACTAAAAAAGCACATGTGTGTATTTAGCATACGGAACGACTTTTTAATTAGAACATGAATTAAGTCGGAGTCTCTTACCTCTGAAGGTTAAATTGCTGAAAATGCAAACATGGTGAGAATCATGTACGACTTTTTTTTTGACGTGACGGAACAAACAGAATCAAATATCCGTTGTGTAACCTACATGTCTCTTCGCGGAACCGAGTCTCGGTTCTCTCGGTCTTAATAAGGTGTAACATTATGTAATTATCCCATAAGTAGCTCGGTAAAAATCATATCGCGATTCCATCTGATTAGCGAGAGAGAGAGAGAGAGAGAGAGAGAGAGAGAGAGAGAGAGAGAGAGAGAGAGAAATACTTCGTAATAAATCTTTCGCACATTTTTTTCCAATCTTCTCCCTCCGGGAGATTCAAACGAGTGACGCGCGCGTCTATTTTACTCTCATTAAATTCGCATCTTTCACACCAGTGTCGCTCTTACGTTGGACACTTCCTTCTTATCGAGGGACCGTCTTTTCTTTCGCGCGTGTCCGTCCAAGTATTGCTCGTCGTGTGTTGTTCTGCGCGCGACGCAATCGACACGCGGAATTAATTTTACCGCAGCGCGATTCGAGGAAGTGTGTTTTGAACAAACAAAGTTCATTCTCTCTCGAAGAAGAAGAAGAAGAGGAAGAAGATGCATTTGAATTTGCAGAAACAGGCGCGCAATTTATTATTTTTCGCGTGCCGATCTCGCGTTACCGTTAGCCGCAGATTATTTTACCATCCTATCGGCATTGTGCCGCATTAAACCGGCGACCGGCCGGATACCGAGACAAGAGAGTGCAAGACAGAGAGAAAGAGAGAGAGAGAGGGAAAGAACGAAAGACACGTCTCGAAACTTTACTGCCAGGAGATGATCACCGTTACCGTTCACCGCAAACACGGCAATGAGCGCGCGCTCTACGTGTTGGTTTTTTTTTCTTTTCTTCTCCTGGTCCTCTCCCGGAGAGAGAAAAGAAAATTCTCTCTGTAACGAGAATCGTAAATCGTTAAACGCACCGAAGGAATCCCGGAAACGACCCGTTCCGTTTCGCCTTTTTCGCGGCGTGTTGCCACAACTGCGTCGCAATCGACTTTCCCTACGAGACGCGATCGATATATATTCCGCACGATTTATCATCGGCAACGGACGTCAAGATCGGCCGTGGTCAGTGTCACTTTTCTTGCTTTCTCTAATCTCAACGCAAGAAACAAGCCGAGCTGTGTTCGCCGATTTTTCTGACGCCGCGCGGCGTTCGAAACTGGTATAGGTTCGCTATCGATCGGATTAAAGAAAACGAAAAAAAACAAATCGAGAAATCGTCCAATTCGAATATTCACGGTGACTTTATCTCTTGCATATAAACGATCATTAATCACCGGACCGAGGGGGTTGTTGGCTATTTTGTTTTTCTATCTCGATTAGATCCTGTTTGTTGTTTTCTTTCTTCGTTTTGGGTTTTTTTTTTTTTTTTTTTTTTTTTTTTTTTACATAAAACTGCACGGACGACGGAAACCTTGAGGCGGGGGTCGATGATCGAAACCTTCTCGCGCGGATCAACGACCGGCGCAAATAAATCGATCTCGATCAGAAATGCGGATTCTCCGGGGAACGTGGTCGGTCGCGCGTGAAGAAAACGCCCGATTTCTTCGGTTTTCTTCCTCTCCCCGCGAGAGAGTTGTTCGATCGCATAGTTTAAATCGGCAATTCGGCCGTGACGAAAAATGAATTTTACTCTCGGAGGGGAAACGGGCGTTATATCGAGGCGAACAAAGCGAATAAATTCGCGCGCGGTCATTCGGCCACGTGTGTAGCCTATCGTCGCGGGGACGAAAGGTGCGTAAATGTACATATACGTGAAGTGGAATACTCATGACGTGTAATGGATAATTTCGCAAATCGATCGATCGCGAAACTGGAACGACGTCTGGTGGTGACACACTCACGGGGGGGAAAGAAACAGCGACCCTATATATTCGAGAACGTGCAATTTAACGTTCCCCGTACTGCCGCAACATGTGTCTCGGTTCCGTCCGCGGGTCTATAGTCGTTCCGGTTGCGAGGCATCGAAGCGTGGATTCCACACAACGAACAATCGGAAACACCGAACAATCGGAATAACCGAAGGGAACGAGAGAAGAGAGTTATTTGGGGAACAGAAACGTATAAAACAGAACAGAAATCGATGTCGGAAATATGAAAGTTTATGTATATTTTATCCGGTTCTTTTTGTACCATCCAATACAATGTGGTGTCTGGAGTAAAAAACGGGTTCGAAAACGCAGAACATCTGTTCGTAGTGTTGTCCATTGTAAAAAACCTGTCTTCCGGTGAAGAATCGCACCGAATGATTTTCAGACACACAAGACTTTCCGAGAACCACCTGTGTATCCTGCCTTGATAATTTCACGACGCAAAAATCGAGCGTCAAAAATGAATTGAAAATTAATCAAATAACAGTGCGGAGTTTCGCGCGCACACAATGTTATCGGTGCGCGTCTTATTAATTTTATTTGATTTGACATCAACGAGCCGCGCAATTAAAGATCGATCTCGCTACCGATTCTCCGCGTGTGCGTGCTCGTCCAATAATAATACACGCTAGCTCGTACGAAGATTGCGCACGTATGTAGCTGTGAGATGTGGGTTGGGCGCGCGGTAGAGAAGCGAATCGCCCGCCGGCGGCGGTTTAAACCTTAAACGCGCCCCGGTAACAATTTGTCACCTTCTGGTTCTTGCCGCTACCAGTTCTAAAGTTAGACGCCGCTTCGAGAGAGCCGGTATTTCTCTCTCGAAGGCGTTTCTCGAGTTAATCCGTAAAGTGGACACACAATGAGGCGAGACTTTCCAAGCAGAGGCGAGCTCTCCTCGCCGAGTATTAACTCGGCTCTTAAAAGGCTTTTCCCGTCGTCGTGAGAGAACGACGATACAAAGTATCAAACCTCGTTGAAATCCTTTCAATTAAATTAACTTTTTTTTTTTCACAATTTCACACACAGTTAATTTTTTTTATTGAAATGGTTAATTTAATTTAAAAGAGATATTTCTTCCATTCTCGCGCAACGTACGCGGAGAAGCATTCGCGAGAAAGGACTCTCGATACTCTCAGGGCGGTGCCTTTCCGTGTTTCCTTGCAGTCTTGCGTCAACTTTCTCCGCGCATTGTCGGCGATCTGGACGTCCCTCGCACGCTATCGCATATATAATGCGCAAGCGAATTATAATAGCGATAAATATTGCGCGAACGTCCTTCGCGATGAAGGAAATGAGCGCCGATAATTACAGTTAAGTAGTTTAAAAATCGCTTTGTGTTATCGACATTATACAATAGTTGATAAAATATTTAATACAAAATAGCGTTCAATTGTTTTTTTTTTTTTATATATATATATTTAATATTCGATACAAGTGCGATAAGATTATTATATTATTTTCGTACTCGAACACGAACTCGCAACCCGGCTCTCTCGACCCGGACTCGATACAATTAGCATAAGATGCGAATGGAATTCATAATCAATGATTTCTCGGATCCTGTTATTATCGCGCTTACATGTGTACGGTCAGAATTCGGACGTGGAAAGTAGCAAAGAAATATAGTCTTGTATAATTTACTTTCGCGAGTATACAATAAGAAGAGAATGTGAACAACTACGTGTAAAGAATTACGACGCAACTACGTAAATAATAATTTTAACCGCGCAGCGTTTCGAAAGCTACGCGGAATATTACGCGCGCGCGCAAAAATATTAAAAACAAATTTCAAAAAATAATTTTGTCGCAATGATTTTGTTATTTTGTTAAAATATGAAATATCGTACGTGTGAAAAAATGATTTTGTCACGTCAACCAGAAGAACAATTATTGCGCAAATCCTCCTCGATCTCTTCTGTCAAAATCTTTTCCGTTGATTCCGTTCGCGCGTCGGACACGTTGCGGGAATTAACATAATTCGTGAGCGGAATATCAAATTGATACCGAGCGCCGCGAAGTACGAGCAGGATCGCGATCGTGACACCCGGGCGGGGTCACCCGGTGTGAGCGCAGATGCCAGAGGAACGTGTGTGTACGTGTGTGTGTGTGTGTGTGTGTGTGCGCGCGAGGAATGACGTACAAATACGTTGTTACGTTTGCCGTAACACTTTCGGGGAGGTTCTCTCGATCGTCAAACGGTGATATCGGTAACGGTACGTCTTTCCGTATGGACGCGCACGTTGTCGCACGCGATTAACACGTGCATCGACCGCCCATTGTCCTCTCACGAACGGGGGAGGAGAATCTCGCGATTGCATAATAATAGAATCTTCCGGCACGAAACGGGCCAATTTGACAGCTGCCGCCGCTGCTTCTGCTTTCTCGCGCACGAAGGCGTTGTGTAAAAAAAAATAAAAAAAAAAAAAGAGAAAGACGATTAGGGGAGCGTTAATATAGTTTTAGCACAAGAGTTATCTCTCACGCTCTTATTATTGCGCAATATATATACGCGCGCGTTATACGAGAATGTGACCGTCTCTCGCGGAATAAAGTCGTTATTATCCCACGAGATTTGCCGAACGCGACGATACTGATTTCCTCGAGAAAAAGAAAGAGAGAAAATTTCTCACGCTCGTCCCGTCCGACAAAAAAAAAAAAAAAAAACTTGGTGTCCCGCCAAATACCGTAGGGGAGTACATCAGTCTCTCTAGTTTTTTTTCTCGAGTAGCTGGAATATAGCGTTTTTTCGAGAGAAATAGAGACGCTCTCTCCTTCGAGAAGACACACTCACTAGAGAAGGGACACTTGACGAGGTCTCGGCTAGAGGCCGAGTCATTCTAGAGCACCACGTCATTCTCTCTCTCTCTCTTTCTTTTTCACTAATGACTGTCATCATTCTCGCCGCGTGTCGCGACGGGCTCGTGTCCTGCAGCGTTGTTCGCGGAGGAGACTTTTCGCGTGATCCCAACGGAAAGACTCGCAGATACTCCCGGCGGTCATTAGCAAGATGTTCTCCGCGTTTCAGCGCTTCATCTTCCGAGTCCGACTCCTTTCTCTTCTTTCCGCGCGAAATTTCTCGCACTTCGCTTCCTCTCCGCTTCTAGATTCTCTTCCTTCCTCCGCGGCGACGGCGGCGGCGGTGTGCGCCAGGTGTGGTCATTAATTTCACAGCGAGATGGAAAAAGGTCGGCCCGGAACACAAAGATACCTCCCCGGAGTCGTCTTTCTCTCCTTGCTCGTTCGCCCGTCAAAGGAGGAAGGGAGGGAGGACGGGGGACGGGGAAGGGAAAATGAGGATTCTCCTCTCGCGAGACAATTATTCGCGAAGGTTGAAATAAGACCGCGACGATATTACAGCTCGCGCGGATATAATCGCGAAAGAAGAACCGCCGCGAGAGAGAAGCGAGAATATTCCAACGCAACATATTTTTAAACAAAATATTCACAAGTGAATCAAGAACGCGCGCGCGTACTTGTTGAAAGTACGCGTTGCGCGATAAAGGAATACAAATAAAAAAATTTATTTCGCGCATTCGAACACACTAATTTGGCAAATTTGGCGATCCGACTTGTTAAGAACATTTTATTGAGTTTTAATGAAATAATTTTGGTTTTTTTTTTTAAAGGTTTTTTTGTTTTTCTTTTCGTGCAAATAACTGAAACTGTTCTTCGTCCGCTTTTTTTTTGTTTGCCCCGCGGTTCGCAGCGCGGAATTGACGTTATTTAAACGGGGAACTTTTTACGACAGGTCGGGTGGCTCCTCCAGCGCGTCAAGTGCCGGCACGGGATCATCGACCGGCGGAGGTCCTGGGAACCCGGCAGGAGGCGGCAGGATGGCCGTCATCGGCGTTACCAGAAACGTGCGTCTGAGACGTCGCGGCAACGCCGGTTTCGGATTCTCATTACGCGGCGGACGCGAATACGCCGCCGGTTTCTACGTCAGCGACGTTCAACCGGGCGGCGAGGCTCACAGAAATGGACTGAGGGTATGTAAAAAAATACGTTTAAAAACTTAAGTGCATGGGTTTTAGAAATTTCGTTAAAATTCGTCATATCTCTTTGTTTTCAATTAAATTCTCACATACGAAATATTTTTACATCAAAGTACTCAATTAGTTTATTTTTAATTAACTTAAAATAATAAAACAATAATTAATAATTAATTGGAGAAAAAGATTTTTGAGATTTTGGAAGACGAGATTCGACAATTTCGGAGACTATATATAATATTTTTTCGCTCTCGTCGTCTTTAGGTGGGCGATCAAATTTTGAGGGTGAACGGTTATCCCGTCGAGGACGCCGTGCATCAGGAGGTCGCGCTGCTGGCGAAGAATCAGCAAGTGCTGGTGCTCAAAATTCGAAGTAACTATCTCGCCTCGCGATCTCTCTCATTTCTGTTTCGTAAAATATGCGTTGCGCAATCCGTGCGCATGTGTACACACCTACCTACGTACATTCGTTCTGCGCGTAAAAAAAAATGTAGAAACGCTCCGTTCTATCGCGGGGAAAAAAAAAAAAAAACAATTAATAACACGGTAACACGTACTCGCGGCGCGCGCCTACATGCAATAATCTCTATCTCGTTTGCCGATAACAACGAATTTATGACCCTCGATTTGTGTTTGCAGGTGTGGGGATGATACCCGTGAAGGAGTAAGTATATCGAAACTTAATTAAAATCTCGCGCAACAAAAAAAAAACAAAAAAAAAATAAACAAACAAACAAACTGCGCGCAATTTTCCGTTCGCTTCTCGATCTCTCTCGGCGCACGTTCTTCTCTCTCTCGCTATCACAAAAAATCCTTTTATGATTCGCAAAGCAACCCGAACGATCCGGTTACCTGGCACATGGTGCAGCAGCAACAGCAGCAGCTACAATACAACGAAACTGGTTTAGGCGGCGTGCCGAGCACAGAAGTCAGAATTCGCATCCTCGTTGGCGAGAAGGGCCGTCTCGGCTGCGGCGTTTGCAGAGGAATCGTACCCGGTCTTACCGTTCAGGTTAATAGTCTTAAATTGAAGCGCTTTAATTGAATACAAAGCGTTTGATCGCGCGAGTAAGCGAATGAAGATTCGCGCTCGAGATTTTACTCGCATTGCGAAGTTCTTATAGATCGCTTTATTTTATTTCAAGTTTAAAAATAATTTTATCAGAAAAAAACGGTCGTAATATAAATTCAAAAATAAGCAAAATGGACCTTCCAGCCTTTTAGGGCTACAGTTAGAGGTAAGATAATAAAAGATATTTTGCAGATAGAAAAGTAAAGATCGAAACGCGTTCCACTTTCCTATCTGCAAAAAATATCTTTTATTATCTTACCTCTAACTGTAGCCCTAAAGGCTGGAAGGTCCATTTTGATTATTTTTAAAAATAATTTTGTAAAACAAAAAAAAAAAAACAAAAAATACCGTTCAGGGCACGAGGGAAGGCGGGCCCGCGCGAGCGGCGGGTTTAAAGGCCGGCGACGTTATAATCTGGTGCAACGGCCAGCGGCTCACCGATCTGCCGTTCGAGCGGGCGATCGAGGTGATGCGCAGCTCGGCGATTCTCGACCTGGTCGTGCAACGGCCCACGCCCCCCAATCACCTTTACGACTGTCCCGAGCCGCTGTGGACGCGCGGCTCCAGCGGCTACGACTCCGAGACCTCGAGCGTGGTGACGGCGAGCCCGCCGCCCCAGCATCAGAACAACTCGTCGTCATCGTCGCCACAGCATCAGCACCACGATTGCAGGACGCATCAGCGATATCCGCGCGACGACGCCTGCAACAACAGAAACGGCAGGTCGGTTGATGCGATTCGATACGTATGTGATTTCGAAAATGTCGCGTAACTTGCGAGCGCAATTATCTCGAAACGTGGAACCGAGACGTGAGATCGTTAATTAGATCGTTAACGGTTGTATCGATTGTATGTGCAAATTTTTCGAAACGTTATACCGATCGCAATTAGCGATCGGTGCCGGTTATCGTCGCTCAGAATCGGTTTTGTACGTCGCGCACGAAACAACTGATAATATCCGCGCAACACACTCGTTGTCCGTATGTATACTTACAAGTGTAGGTATCCTTCTCTCTCTCTTTCTCTCTCTCTCTCGTCGACCGCGACTGTTATCGAGTGCCATCAATGAATTTACACCGCGCGGGAGAAAGTTGGTCCATTAATAGGACACTCGGCGATAACGATCGTATAGAGAGAATTCCTTGCCGCTACGTAAACATTCATCCTGTTCCTCGTTCCCTACGCGCTCCTCCGTGCAGGAATGCGCGAATTCCGTTCCCGAGAAATCGCCTCGCTTGCGTAATATCGTCTCTCGCGAACACGTGTAATTTGTTCATAAACAAATCTCCGATTCATTTCCGGATCCGATACGTTCGTTCGCAGAATATGCTGTCCCCTCGCTTTGTCAACCAGCAGCTGCAGCTCGTCCTCGGAGTGGTCGCACGTGGACCAGGTAAATAATTAATTATTAAATACGCAACGGATACAACTTCTGCGATTATATATAAAATCAATATTGAAAAATATTTTCGCCGCATTTTACACAATTATTTTTTGTATTTTCGTGTTGCACACATTTTGCTTCCGAAAATTATATTAGTACAAATTAAATTTTACTTTAAAATAAATTCGTATATCGGTTCATTTAATTAAATTCTGTGTTTTTAATTGCAATTTGGAAATTTTATTATATAATATTTTATTCGCACAATATATGAGTGGTGGATTTTCCGTAACATTTTCTGAAATAATTTCAGTGATTTTTATTATTGATAAAAAAATACATTTACGTTCGAAATAAACGACGACGTTTATTAAAATCGGAGACAGAGCGCGACTCCGAGTGGTCATCGATCGCTTAATTGAACTGTTTTCTAGGCGGATTGGTCGCGAAAACCAAATAACACGACCGTGATTCGTGTTAATCAGAGCTCGAACCAGAATCATCGGCCCGCGCCGGGCGAGCAGTATCACTACAACTTGCGCGGCAATTATGAAGACGACATCGACAACGAGCCGCTTTACGACCCGGTGGCGCCCAGAATCGACTACGAGGTTCACGATTTCGACGCGAATCCGCGAGACGAGGCGAATCGCCGACTGGCTTATCGACGCGATAACGCGTCGAGGCAGCTGGACGTGATTTACGACGGACCCGCGGACGACTTGCCCATGTACCACGGCCCCAAAGTAAGATTCGCGATCTTGTTTACGTTATCGAGTCGTTTCTCATCTCAAAACTCGCTGCTGCTAGACTTGTTAAAGCGTGACGGCTAAAATTACCCCGTCTGAATTAAAATACAAAAACAAAATACGTGAATAAATTCTGCGTCCACAGGAGAACGGTCAGCCGGTCGATAATCGATTGGCGGAGCTGCAGCTTATGCAGAGGCAGAGCGAGGCCGAGAGGAAAACGATAACAACTGTGGAGGTGCATCAATCAGTTTGTCCACCTGCGCCTCCGCCGCCGCTTCCTTACAAATGGCCAGCAGGTTTGACGACTTCTCTCTATCTCTTTCTCTCTATCTCTCTCTCTCTCTCTCTCGCAACATCGTCGTCGTTAGAATAATAACCGGACGCGATGCGGACTTGCTCGCGATCGCATCTCTCTCGCTCGCGACAAGAGTTTTCTAAATATCTCCTCTCCGATTCACTTAGAAAATTCGAAGGTAATTTGCGCACTTTGTTTACGCACAAGTAAATGTGAAAATATGTTCCATGACCTTTGTTGTAATTTTGACACAAAACCGTCTACTTTTATTGACATCCTTTCTCTTTTTCCCGATTTTTTTTTATAGTCTCAAGCAACGTTTGAATCTTTATGTGGAAAAAATATGAATTTAATTAATATAAATTATTAATAATTGAATATTAGTAAATCAATCTCTCGCTGACACAGAAACGAAACCCATGAACGCCATGGGCATGCAAATGGGCAGCACCATGTCGATGGGCAGCACCGGTTCGACGGAGACCGAGTCGAGTCTCGAGTCGTCCTGCGGCAAAGATTCCGCCTCGACATCGTCGTCCCTGTCGACGTCGTCGTCTTGCGAACCGGCGTCCACCGTGTCTTACGGATCGGCGACCGGCGGTTCCGGCAGCGTCGCCAGCAAAACGACCACCGAGACTTCGACGACCGCGTACGCGACGCCGCGCAAGGACATCGCCAGGACGTCACCGATCGCCAGCACCGATCTGAGCACCGCCATTACGCAAGAGTTGCAGAGGCGGGCGCAGCAGGTTCTCTTTTTTTTTACATTTTTTACTTCTCTATAAAATTTATTTCGAGATTTATTTATTTTTTTATTTTTTTATTTTTTTTTGTAATTTGTACAAGAAAATGAGAATAAAATCTCGATCCGAAAAAATTTCTTTTCAGAAGAAATCGCACACAGTTCTCTGATAAGAATTCGAACGTGCGCGTTATCGATCACGTATCGCGCGATCGCAATTTCTTTCTTGTCTTTCTGTTTTTCGAGTGCGTGAATTTGTTACTCTTCAATTTTCCGCGCCGCTATCTGCGAAGATTTTATCTACGCAATACACGTATATCTTTTTCGTTTCTGTTACGGAAAATAATGAATGTCATCAATGAACTGAAGCGCGCTATCGAGAAATAATCGCGATATCTACGCGCTGTAAAAATTAATAATCTGTCATAAAAAACCATAGATTACATTTTATCTTGTACTTTCATAAAAATGCATGCCTTGAATAAATACGTTTCACAGAACGCGCACATTGTTTATTTAATGCATATTTTTCTGTTACTTTTATTTATTTTTATTGTAAATAACGTATTTTCCGTGTGACTACAGTCGCATCTATATATAGTTCGGGTGGTAATCTTATTAATCACGTGTCACGTGTTGTTTCTTACCTTCGCGCAGAGAATGAACAACGCCGCTAAAGCAGAAGCGCTGAAGGAAAAACCTACGGATAACCGCAAGCCGCAGAATCCTGAAGCTCTAAGATCGCAGGAACAAAAAGTCACACACGACAAGGTCGGTTACTTGCAATTGTATAATATTTATGTGTACGGGCGATAAATTTATATTGACAGTTATTTAAAAAAAAACGACTAATTAATTGCATAGTCCTAACGAGTTGAAAACGACTGTCAATGAGATTTACAACGTGTTGGCGACTAAAAATTGACATTTGTGTCTTGCAGCTGATGGAAGAGTTTAAACGCGCTCACCAAAAGATGTTCAATTCCGCGCAGCAGAAGACGCAGACTTCGGAACAGATTCTCGAAAAAGTAAGTGAGATCGAAGCGATCAATTCATCTATAATTAATAATAGTTAATTTTTTATTAAAAAAAAAAACAAAACAAAACATAAATATTGAAAGTAGAAAATGTTGAATGTCACATCTTAACTCTTTGCGTAAACCCAGGCCTTTATTTAGTTAATTAATCTGACGATAAAATTATTTGAAAAATCTTGTCGAGTTGTAAAACAACAAAATTTTATCGCTCGCAAAAATTGTGTCTCATAGGCTTCGAAACGTTCGAAAACTTTCGCGTGCGATATAACAATAGTCTCACTTATACTGTGTTCTCAGTGATAAGCGGTATCTGCGAGTATAAGTGACGTAACGCTTTGCACGTGTTGCATAATTAATTACGATAATGTCTTATTCAGAAATGAGAAGGACGCGCGCGAAAAATAAACTACAATTACATGAATATGCAAAAAAAAAATCGCGCGTGTAAGAAAGATAATAGAATTTTTAATAAAATTTAAAATGGATTTTTTCTTCGCAATATTTTAAAATTAGTTAGGGGGATATACGGGATCCTTCATATATATGTGATGCAAATCTAGCATCCTATATGGAGGAAAAAAATTATTTCGAAATATATATGTGTATACACATATATATATATTTAAGCACATTCACGCACAACATCCTGCGAACGGCTCTTCATGTCCTTATATTCATATACTATAAAAAACTTATTGAGCCTGAGAGTAATCTCTATTTATCACCAATTATTTTAAAATGAAGCTTTAAATACAACATTAACATACATAGTTAGTAATTTATGTTTAAATTATATCGTCGCGTGAAATCATTGTTTCGAGCCAAACGGAATAAAAAATTTTACTTCGTGTTTTTTATATATTTAAAAAAATACGGCGAGCGTGAAATTTTCATTTTATGTTTTTCGCAAACGCGTGTTTCTCCGAAGATATTTTTTAGTGTGGGTTTCGGAGCGTGGCTGAGGTGAGGCTCGTGTGTGAGCGCACGCTCGTAATTACACAAGCAAAGATCCACACAAGGTGTAAACAGATAAGAGAACAAAATTACGAAGACTCCGGAATATAATACGTTATCGTCGGTGTGTGTGTGTGTATGTGTGTGCACGCGTGCGCGATTTGCAACGTGTGCAACAATCGTGTGTGTATATTGCGCGAAGATACGCCAACGTTACAATACGTGTGCATACCACGTAAGACACACGTCGGTATTATTGAAACGAGAGATAACGAGAGCGGGTTCGCGTTTTAAAAAGTCACGTACATAATTCCGAGCTATCTGCTTCAGTTCTCTTGCAGACCGCGCGAAGATCGTCGTACGTATTCGCGTTCGATCGCGGAGGAAAATGTGGATCGGTTGTATCTTGTGTGTGTGTGTGTGTATGTGTTATTGAAACGCGATGAAACGCGATAACAAACGATCGCGCGCGCGATGAGTATCGCGGAATAATTGATATCGTTTTACGTGTCGGATTTGCTTTTACTTGGCTTTAACGCCACTGTTTTTTTTTTTTTAATTAAACATATGTAATTATCTTGTCAGTGTAATATTTTCTTAAGTCGCTTTTTTGAATTTTCGGTTTCGACAATGCGATCGCTGACGCATCTGTCGATTTTTCGATTATTAAGGTAATAATTAGCATCGATTTGAGGCAACGTTGATTGAGCCGCCGCTCGCGTTGCCGTCTTATCGTATTCGTTATCGGAACGCACTCGCGGTTTTCATCGCTGCGAACGACACGATCGGCAACGATCGCGACTTTAGTCGACGCGTTGTTCGCGGCGGCGCAACACGACACGGTGTCGTCGTCGCGATCGAGCGTCTCGTGGCGAATTTTTTCTTCCGCTTCGGACGGTTTCCTACGAATTCCCGCGGAGAGACGTGCAAAATAATAGGACTTACATAAGAACCGCCGCCGCCGCCGCGGTGCTCAATCCTGCGCGTTCCGCGTGTTTTTCTTCAGTCGCCTGTCGCCGTGCCGCCGAGAACGCCGCAACGTCGGTGCGATAATCGTAATTTGAAGAAGGAAATCACGGTTGCGAGTAAAACAATTTTTCAGACCTGTTGTAGGACGGGATAAACTTTTCGTTACGATGACATTTTGTTCGACGAGAATTTAAAAAGTTTCAGACATGTTTTAAATTATTACGACGAATAACACGAGTCATCTTTTTTTGTTTCTTTTTTTTTCTCTCTCTCTTTCTCTCTCTCTCTCTCTCTTACTGTAAGAAAAACTGTCAAGGAAGGTCGTTCGGGTATTATGTTCAGTCTCTGCGAATGTGCAAGACTAAAGATTCTGTTTTCACATCGATTATTCTTCGTGCGCTATAGTTGCGGGTGTAGATTTAAAATAGACATTAACAGAAGGATAATGTGTGACTGCGTGACGTCCGTTGGCTGTAAAAAGTGCATGAAAAAAGAGTAAAGAAAGAGTGTGCGGACACGCAAGGAATCAAACTTGCAAAGAGGAAAAGATAAATAGTCAGATATTATGACGTAAATTGTATTCGAAGAGTTTTTTTTTTTTTTTTTTTTATATATACGTATACCTGTGCGCGAAGTGAATAGTAATTTAAAAAATGAATAACACGAGCGACACGAGGAAGAAACAAGCACTGGTCACGGTCACTCCGTACAATGTTAGTAATTATAATATAAAATGTGTTTTTAGCGTTAATCCGCGATTTAATTTGAGACTCGAGACAGGCGTGTGTTTGTAGTGAATTTATCGCGCTGATAAATCAGTGCGTAAATATCTCCCCCTCTGTGTAATCAATAAACACGTAAAGAGAAAAATCTCATTTTAAAAATAACTTCTTTGTATGTTTTAAAATTAAAATTTATTAAAATTAAAATTTTACGTTTTTATTTTGCAATGTTTTTTACATTAATTTTGTAGCAGTCTTGCATTTTCAAGCACGAAAAAAATTAAATTAAAAACTTTAATTTAATTTCTCATATTTTTACAATTTAAGTTTTAAAACGCGCTTCATGTTATTGTGAAACTTGTTTTAATTTCAGGAACAAGTAAAGAGAACGATCAACGAGACCTCGGCAGCGGCGACGACGGGTCCTCCGGTGGCACCGCCGGCTCCTCCCCCGCTTCCGCTTACTTCGAAACACCGAGGTAGCGACGACTCGGTGGAGATGCAGAGCATCGAGTCGTTCAAGTTGAAAGAGACGCCGAGCACGGTGCCGAAGCCACCGCCAACGTACTTCCCGGTGACGAGCTCGTCGAACGGAAGTCCTCGTCACGTCGGTGGCAAAGTCGCCAGCGGCAAGGACGCCGCGACCAGTCCGGTCGCCGAACTCGTCAGGACCTCTCCCTCGTCGCCGACCAACAGCGCTCAATCGTCGACGAGATCCCCGTCCGGGGGCAAGATAGCCGTGAGAATCGGGGCGTACGAGGGCGAAGCTAAGCAACCGTCCCGGTTGGAGTTCTTGCCGCAGCAGTCGGGTCGTGAGAAAAACGGCGTCGCCGACGAGACGGCGAACGGACCGGTTGTGTCCAGGCTGCAGAACGAGCTCGCCGCGACGCTACAGAGATCGAATCTTCGAAGAAAGACTGAAGGGGTGAGTGAGGAACGTGTTCGATAGAACGAGAATAAGAAAAAGAGATCTCGACCTATGCGTTCTCCGTTTTTCAACGAATGTGCGAGCGATATTTGTTTCTTTTATGTTTTCAGGACAATTTGTCGCCTGCGAAGACAATTTCGGAAAACGCGGCGACGTCCAACAACGATACAACGAATTCCGAGCCGAGCAGGCAGTGCCAGAGCAACGTAGAGAAGCTCGCATCCGCCATCGGCAACAAAGTAACCATCAAAGTGAATCCGGAGAACAGCGGTCGATAAGAGAAACGAGTGTTAACGCGCTTTATTATATATTAAACGCCGTTAAAAAAGTGCGACATTTTATTCGAAAGAAATATACATACACACATAGGAACGATCCTTTTGTACCTTCGTACATTTTGTACATTTTTGCACATTTTTGCATCCGAAACGGTTTTTTACCAACCAATTTTTCCAACCGTTTTTCGATCTTCTACCGTATGAAAAAAAAAAAAAGCGCTCTCCCTTATTGGTGAGGTTCTTTTCGACACGTGTTTTTATATAATCTTATTTATTATATCGTATACATATATATATATTATATATATATTGTAATCGAAGAGAGAGAGAGAAGCTGAGTTTTCTTATTAACCGAGACGAGGTTTTACGACCAGTATTTACCACGTAGTCTTTGAATGTAATTTACTGCGTCTCCATGTACGAATCATCATAACAAAAAAAAAAACAAATTCGACGAGACGTTGAATTTTTAAATAAATACAACGATTTAAAACCAATCCTCAATCCTTTATTTTCTTTATCGACAAACGTAATGTAAGAGAGCATACACGCCCCCACCCCCTCATTTTTTTATACAAAATATGACGAGAAGTCGCGCGCAAGCGACAGCGTTTTTCTCTCTGACGTTTCGTCTCGAAGAGGAATTTTAATTTCCGACGCGGTTAAGAAACTTAACGAGACAGGCGATCTTAGAAACTTGTTCTCTAGTTTTGGAAAAATCCTTCGGTCGTGTACAGAGAGACTCTCATAGATGATTCGAGCACCACGGTATCATTCTCCTGATTCTGATTCTCCTCTCGCGGGAAGACGCGTTCGTCGCGCGTGGCATGCGTGACGAGACGAGATCGACCGATCGCGATGCTCGCGCGCGGAGCAACAACAGAATACGCAGGTTGCTGCTGTCGGAGTATCGGGAGTTCGCGTCCGAGACGATTCTGGTCGAGTCGCCGTTCGCGGAAACCACCAGAAACGGATGCGGACTCCGTCAGGTCACTCTGGCCCTCACGCCGACCAGGCTGATCGTCGCCGCCGACATTCTCCGAACGAATCCCGACTTCTTCTGTCCGCCCGGTATCGACGTCGGCATCGAGAGCTTTGAACTCGTGTCCGTGTATCCTCTGGAGTACGTGACGCTCAGCGTGTTCAGGAGACGTCGTCGCAGGACTCTAAAGGCAAGGTACACTCCTTTGAGAAGCAAAAGGAGTAGGGGAGACCGGGGCTAGTTGTGACACGGGGTTAGTTGTCAAACTGCTATTATCTTGCTTACTAAATCTTGGAAAATATTCTTCTTTTTATTGTAAGTTGCTACTAGTTGTGCTAGTAACGTGTACGAAAGAACTTTTCTTAAAAACATTATATATGATATTTACGAGCACTCTTGTAAAACTGGATATGGCAAGTAGATTTTTCTGATCTCGATTCTTTAGTAATTTCATTG
>NW_018020827.1:122511-127805 GCF_002006095.1 Pseudomyrmex gracilis | reverse complement strand
TATAAGAAATATTTGTTTTTTCTTAAAGCTAAAGGATGTGACTATCATATAATGTACCTAATATTGCATAATATTGCGTACATTTTTTTTTTTTTTACAATCTATTTTAGATGTTACTTTGTGCCCCGGTCTCCCCTATAGACCAAAAAAAAATACATGACGTTGATTTCTTTCTGGAGAAAAAAATGTGGAAACGCGCGTCTCATTTACGAAGACTTTACGTGAATTCTTTTTCTGATTTGAGTTTTTTAGATTTACCGACGGTCGCGCTAATTATTACGAACTCGGCGGCCCGCGTCGTAAGATCTTCTGGAGAATATGGTGCGAACAAGTGCGGGGATTGCTGGCCCGCCGAATGGACGGTGGTAGCTCGTTGTCCGAAACGACGGCCGCGAGTTCGTCGAGCAGCAGCACGTTGTATTTGTTGTCGTCGGAAATCGAGATTTATCGCAATCGCGACGCGAGACGCGGGAAACCGATACTCAGGTGCGCCCTCCCCTCCTTCCCCGCGATCGAGAATCGAACGCTTACTTACGTTTCATAAAAACATAAAATTTGATGCGCGCGCTCGACCGCGCGTGCGTGTCGCTTGCAAAATAAAATTCACGCAGAATATGGAAACACTACGGAGGCGCCGGCGATTACGTCGCTCCTCCTTCGTGGACCGAGAAGGATCTGTATCTCGGTCCGACTTACAACGAGTTGATGGACGGCCGTTACACGCCGGTCCCGGTGAGATTCGCCGGGGGAAGTTTGCAGGACGTCAGGTACGAGCTGGATGATCGCACGCCGTCTTACATCGCGCGCAAGAAATCCTCCTGTCGCAGCTGGCCGTGCCGGAAGTACGACGGCCGGCCGGAATTGCAACGCACCGGCGGACTCTGCGACGTGCTCTACAGAAGACACCTCAACGCGCATCGACGGGACTACACGGCGAGCTACAGAAGTTCGCCCTGCAACATTTGTCAGCTAGACGAGACCGTTGGCGTTAATCTCAGAAAGCACAGCCGATGTCGCGGTTAGAAAGAGAATTGGATTTTTGAAAATTAATTAAAATTTATTTGTTTTTGATTTTTTTTTAATTTAAAAACAAAATTAAATTAAACAAATTACTAGTATAACAAAGTCAAAATTAATAAAAACGCAGCTCGTAATATCTAAATAAATATGTCACAATATTAAAATCAATATACAACAGGCCAAATTCACGAGCAAATCTGAAGATATTCTTTATTAATAATATATAACAATATGTCAAAAAATCTTAACAATAAACGTTTTGACATATTGTTATATATTATTAATAAAGAATATCTTCAGATTTGCTCGTGAATTTGGCCTGTTGTATATTGATTTTAATACTGTGACATATTTATTAAAATTAAATTATTTGCGAAGTAATCTTGTTGGAATTTTCAATTGTGAACAAATTGCCAAGTCGATCGAACATGCGAGTTTCTCACTGCGACTTCCAGAGCATAAGAATACGTTCTCCGAAGAGGAGTTTGTAGAGCACGTGGAGAGGAAGTACGGAAATCGCCAGGGATCAAAAGCGTCGCCGACGTCGAAGATATCGCGTTTCGGTCTGGGCGTGCCGGAGAAGTGCGACTCCGAGTTGATTCTGGGCCCGTATCCCAAGGATTCGAGCTACGGCGCTTCCGAGTTCGCGCACCGCTTCCTCGATCCCCGCGAGTTGCTCGAGAGCGGAGTGACCGTTTGGGAAAATCGTCGCAGGTCCTCGACGAGTCGTCGTAGGCATCTGCGCAGATACGCGCTCACCTCGGCGGCGCATTTTCTTCACGCGCTCGGACCGTGGTCGGTCCAGCCCGGCGAACGCGAGTCCGTGCAGACGCTGCGATCGCCGAGCGCGGTGAACATTCGCCGACAACCAGCGGACGCGGAGCTGAAGCTTCCGGTGTCGCGCCGTCAGCTGACGGCCAGCGTTTCCTGCGCGGCTCTGACTTCCGCCGGTTCCAGCATCGTCGGCACCGTCACGAGAGGACGGGTGATACTTTTCTGGACGCCGGAATATTGGTACAGGCCCCAGGCAGCCGCGGTTGCTTACAGGTGATGCGAAGAATCGTCTTTCAAATTATCCACGTGTGTGTGTGTGTGTGTGTGTGTGTGTGTAGTTAGTATATTTTAATTCTAAAATTTAAACAATGTCTGAAATTACTTTTAAATTATCGAACACACAGAGAACTGAGACACCACTTGGCGTCTCTGCGGGATTTTCAGCAGAAGGAGAAGCAGTCGAAGAGGAAATTCTTCTGCAGACGGAAGACGCGGATCTCCGTTGAGAGCGGCAACTCGGAAACCGCGGTAACCGAAAAGTCCAGCAGTTTCTTGGAACGCGTGCTGTTCATAAACGGTCCTCGCAAACGGGACAAGAAGACGTTCGAGAACGTGGACGTCGATCGGGGAACAGCGCAGTTGCGACGACTGCTGAGAATGAATCTTCGCATCACCGTCTGGGACTTGAACAGCGGCACACTGGCCACGCAGCTGACGATGATCGATCGCGATCTCTTCGTTCGCATCCCCGCGACCGAAATCGAGGTGGTGATTCATCAGAAGTCGTCGCGGAACGCGCCGAATCTCGGCGCGTGGATCGCCTTCAGCCACCGGATCGCCTGTCTGACCGCCAGCGAGATCCTCGCGATCAAACAGCTCGACATGAGAACCCGGATCATGGCGAGGTTCATCAACACAGCCGAGAAGTGCTTCGAGCTCGGCAACTTCCAATCGTGCAGATCCATCCTGGCCGGTCTGCAGTCTCCGCCGATTTACAGGCTTCGCAGAAGCTGGGCCTATCTGCGAACACATCACGCCACCAGGTATATCTTCTATTCGCATCGATTACGTACGATAATTTAAGGAGATAATTTTATTTCTTTTTTTTTTCTCTCTCTTTTTTTTGCGTTAAAACGCTATTTTAGATACGAAGCGATGGAAAAATTATGCAAAATCTACAAGAATCCACGTTGCCCGAAGTATCAAAAAGCCTGGGCCGCAGTGAAATGCGATCCACCTTGCATGCCGTACGTCGGTCACTTCTTAATCCAAGTTCTGGGACTGAGTGACTTGTGGAACGTTCGATCGAACTGCATTTGCAATCTAAGGAGAGATTCGTTCGCAAATATTACTGAAATTTCCGACTCCGCACTTGTTCGCGGCAATTTCGACGATCTTTGCTCGGAAGACAAGTCCAAATCAATCGAACCGAAACAGTCTAGTGTGGCTGGACGTATCGTCGCAGCAGCGTTGGCTAGACTAAAATTTACGACGCGTCGGAACGTTGTGCCTGACAACAAAAGCGACGCTTGGACGTGCAGACAGCGATATTTGGCGCGCAAGTTCTTCCGTCGCTGGGACGTGATCGTGTTGAGATCGAGGATGCGCGCGGAGAACGACGAGAGATTGAAGAACGTGGACTCGAGGAGAAAACACGTTCTCGACGTAGCGACCTGGTTGACGGAATGTCAGAGATGCGCGCAAAATTACAGGTTTCCCTTGAACTCGTTTGCATGCGAATTTCTGTTAAAAGCGCGTTACAGAGAGGACCGCGAGAATTTTTTCATCAGCCTCAAGCTGGAACCGCCGAAGACAAGGTGAAAACGAAACGCGATCAGAGCCATGTAATTAAACTCTAATTTTAATTGACTCTTGTCACACTGGAAACGATGTGCGACTCGGCTCGGGCACAAGAAAAACACCAAAAACTAGAAGAACAATTATATATTTGCAAGACTACAAAACAGACTAAGATTAGAATAATTAACGAACATTGCCACTCGTTTATATAATTACGAAGATTTTCTAAGACTATACAGTATTATTTGCATTGCAATTTATTCGAAAGCGTTTTTGTCTGGAGAACTTTCTCTTGCCAATCTTATTACATTGTCTTTATATAATTATTATTGCTACAACACTTTTTAATAAAAATACGTCTTTGAATGTTAAATCCACGCAGTTTTGAAATTTTCTGCAGAACTTTTAGAATTTTTACAACCTTACGGTTATATTAGATTTTACTTAATTCTATTATTTTAACATGAATAATAGAACTATAACATAATTGATTCTTCTAAGAATTTTATAAGATTCCTGTATTAATCACGCAGTACTTTATGTAATATGTGTAACATGTATGTGTGAGCGCGTGCGTTTGGGTGCAATATTTTTTAACTATACCAGAAACAGTAACCCTAATAGGAAACCATTTACAAAATTATGTGACGAAATCTTGCACTAAATATATATATACAGGGTGTCCCAGAATTGCCGTACAATCTCTCGTAGGCAGGTAGAAGGAGTAAAACTGAGTCAAAAAGTCCTGAACCATTTTTTTCTATTATTTATAATAAAGGAGTAATTATTGAATAAATCAGGCCAATCAGCGCAGACCTTTAGCCAGATCTGCACGTCAGTGAGCGCTCACACACACCAGGCGCGCGGCTCTCTGACGTGCGCGTGGCTAAAGGTTTGTGCTGATTGGCCTGATTTATTCAATAATTACTCCTTTATTATAAATAATAGAAAAAAATGGTTCAGGACTTTTCGACTCAGTTTTACTCCTTCTATCTGCCTACGAGAGATTGTACGGCAATTCTGGAACACCCTGTATATATATAGATATCCAGCAAACATCACGTGTCAGCACGCCGTGAAAAGCATGCCATGTGAACAATATGTTGGTACAGTGCTGTTCAGTGATGACACGCGTTGTATGCTAACAAAATGATATCATGGCGTGCTGCGGCAAGCATTGCAGGAGGACCGACAGATGTCGCTACTTTTAATTTGGTGATTCTCCGGCAGCACAATCTATTCTTTCCCTCTGCTTGTCTTTCCCCCTTGTCTAGAAGTGCATCAGCTTCAGCATTGAGACCTTGTTTATGCGAGCAATAACCGTTAACTTATTATCATACACATTCGGCAATTTTGTAAACAAAAACATTGAAATCGTATAGTTTATTGGTTTTGATATAAGATAACGGTTATTGCCCGCACAAACAAGGCTATACTGTGTTGTGAAAGAGATGCATTTTGAAATTTCTGCTCGGCAAGTTGGATATATAATTATATTGGATATATAAAGTAAGTATACACACACACACATTTATAATTGTATATATTTGGCTTATATACACATTTTAACATAAATGTGTACATGTATGAATATGTGCAAATTTTTATTTTCAATAAGTTAGTGATATTTCTACATATAACCTCTTCAAAATCTTTTAGTTGGTATACATCAGGTTTATCGTCGAACAAAAGACGAGGCT
>NW_018020827.1:113750-115741 GCF_002006095.1 Pseudomyrmex gracilis | reverse complement strand
TCTTATAAACACATTTTAACATAAATGTGTACATGTATGAATATATGTGCAAATTTCTATTTTCAATAAGTTAGTGATATTTCTACATATAACCTTTTCAAAATCTTTTAGATGGTATGCGTCAGTTTTACAGTCAAACAAAAGATGAGGCTGCACTATATTGTACGAAGGAAGGTCTACGTGCATTTCTGCAATTCCTTGCTCAGCAATTTGGATATAAGAATATAATTACCCAGCAAACAAAATGGTGGCAACGTGCCGGCATTATGCAAGCATGGTTTCATCATATATGTAATACTCCTATATTGCTAATACGGTGCCGACCTGAAGCTCACCGTTACGGTGCAGACAATATAGTAGCCTCTCTCCAGCTGCTTTGTGCGCATGCGGTGACCATTCAAGCACGCTTGCGCATTTCTCTTTCTCGCGTTCTTTCTCTCACTTTCCAATGTTTTGTCTCGCTCGCACTCACTTGGTAGATGCGCCTGCGCATAATGACGCTCGACCATCTATGCCCATATTTGGACTTCGTGGGTCTCCCTTTCTCGGGCCTCGTGCCTCTCATTGCGAAGATACGCGACTAGCAATATAGGAGCTATGAAACCCATATATTACATATATGGGTTTCATAGCGTGATGTCTCTGTGACTGCCAGATACAAGTTCATCTAGCAAGCATCGCGATGACACGTTACGCTTCCCCGATACCCATGTGATGACACCGTGACGCCACTGCGACCGCACGCTGTGGCGCACGCGTGACAGCACGAGTATGTCCAGGTACGTCCGCGCTATGACGTCACCGTGACAGCACGTCGTGCCATCGCACTGCGTGCGGTCACAGTGCTTTCACAGTGTTATCATAGTGCTTTCACTGTGGCATCACTGTGGCATTACTGTGCGATCAAAGTGGCGTTATGTGTGGCTTTCGGAATATGCAGGAATTGTGAGGTTAGGTTAGGTATACTTTTAATTTGACTTGTGTTTTCTCGCTGAATTGGTCGCACTAGTTCAGAGTTTATTTGTTTCATTCCATTGTTACGTCTTGGCCCATGGATACGGTCGGGCTGTGGTGTGACGCAACAGTAAACGCATCGTTTTCCATATCTTTCTTTACAGTGGACACGGAAGTCTCGCTGTGAGAGAGTCGAGCGAGTTTGTTTATATTCGTCGACAGGTCAACGGCGTACGCCGATCTTACTCTGTCTAGCGAACACTCGCTCGTTGGTCCTTTTTTAGGTCTGAGACGCAAATCTCATTTACCAAGGACGGGACCTAGCGATTTTAACGAGGACGTGAGAATGGGTTATACGGAAAGAAGGATAACAAAGAATAATTCTTTAGTTTGACTCCACATATTACAAAGTAGTTATATTTATTGAAAAATCGAAATCAATGAATTAATAACAGACATGCAGAAATTAATACAATAAAGGAGCATATAATTGTTTCGTACAATGTAATCTACACGCTAGAACGCGAGTGTGAGAGAGAAAAGGAGTGCGAGTTCTTTAGTGTAGCCAGCCTCTTAACCCATGTTTATACAACTTAAATCATCTTAAAGATTTGTATCTTGATAAATTCGGTTTTGTTTAATTTGTTAGGTTTCAATGGAAATAACAATAGGAATAAATTTGGATGTGTCATGATTCTAAGACTGATATTTGGAGATAAATGAGTTTTGTTTGTTTCCGTGATTTAGGGAGGAAAAAAGAAATAATTCGGACGCTACCCGAGACGGCTATATACCGCGAGTAGCCTTTCCGATTAAACCGAATTTTTGAGTGTGTCTATGTATTTGTTTATTTTGAATGTTTCTTGATTTTTCCGAAAATCAGTCGCAAAGTCGAAAGGTAGGTACGCGAACAGTGGAACCTCCGAATGAAAGTAATTACAATGTGGACTTACTATTTGCTGCGGACCAGTGATGTTGATTAATAAAAGGTTCTAGGCTGTTGCGGCGTAGTAGTTCACTCTTGGATCTCACATTCT
>NW_018020827.1:110939-113430 GCF_002006095.1 Pseudomyrmex gracilis | reverse complement strand
GATCTTTACTTGCGCCGGCTGTCCTAAATTTTATAGGATGTATTTCTTTGACCCGTAGATAACCGGGTTTATTTGGAAAGTTGCTCGGGATGTTTAGACAATAATAAAAGTTTCTGTTCGCTATTGTAAGATAACAACATCTTACAACATTGTCCGTACGAGTTCTTGACTCACCTTCCTCTCGACGGGTTTCTTGTTCCGGACGATTTATCTTCGGATCATCGCCCGTCGGACGCACTATTTCTCTATTTGATATTTGGCGTACTAACTCACTCACGAGTTGCTGTTGTTGCGCCATCCATTGTTNCTGCATCTGCATCATAGTTTCGCGAAAAACCTCTGCAGTTAGCGGCTCTGACTGAGCCGTGGCTCCGGCGGATTGTGTAGATTCTATTTCCCTTCTGCCTGTTTGAAGTAGGTCTGAGGGTCCATGGCGTTCGAAATGCGACATTATGCTGTCTATTAATTCAGCACGGTCACCCGTCGACGGCAGCCTATATCTCTTTGCTTCTTTCCGTAATTGTTCCACCGTCGCTTCCTCCAAAGCCGCTCGATCCATCTTCACTTGTTTTCTTGTTCTTTGCGCATATAACTGACACCGGACTAACCCGCACCACCGACTAAATTCGCACACTCGACTTGTCGCCGCAAGTTGCGATCCCACTTCTGATGTTGTAAGATAATTTTATCTTACACTATTGTCTACGAAGGAATTTTTAAGATCGTTGCTAGGCTCGGTTTATTGTTTTCGGGCGTCGACACGATTTCTATTTGCGCGCCTATCGCGTCGAAGCCCGAGTCCGTTCGTGTTATTTATTGAGAAAAAAAAGGAATTTATTGTATGTCGGCGCGTCACGTTGCAAGAAAAAGGGGCCCGTGGAGTCTCCAGGACGTAACACTATATTGGAAGGAAAAAATAAACTCTAAGAACTAGTGCGACCAATTCAGCAAAAAAAAACAAGTCACAAATATTACAGACTATTTTCTAAATTATATTTTGCAATACAATAATTTATTTATTATTAATGAAATATATGCTTATTAACAGCACAAAATATAACACATAAAATACATTATAGTGTTTACAATATAAATGTAATATATTTAAGAATGTATTTAATAATTCTATATTATTTGCAAGAATAACAATATATATATAGTATAAGAAATACTATATATAATGTAATTTTATTGTAATAGGCAACACAATGAACGTCAGGCATTACGCCAGATAAACAAGTTTTGTTTTTCGGTTTGCTGAAACTTGACGAGTGATAAGACAAACTTAATGTTTTTTGTATTATTGCAGCAATATAAACTTTTCGGATTTTTTTACTTTTTCATATGTTGACAAAATGACAATGTAGTTTACAAATGCTTAAACTTACATCAGTGCTTTGAAAGGTAGCAACTCTGGCGATATTCTGTGAACTCTAGCAGAGGTTGTTTTTTTCACATGACATCTACGAACTTGACGGTCTTTCTCTTCAACGTTGTCGATTATCTAATTGCTGATGTTGGTTGTTCAAATCTGCGACTAATTGACGTTTTCGTCGCCTCTCTTTTAAACTTTAAAGAGCGCGAGTCATTGCTTCAGCAAACTCGATATTAGTTGGTCGGCAGTAGTCACGATTTCTAGCCATTGCATCTGTGAAAAAACATTGTTAACGTAAATTAAATATGAATGCATCTTTAACATTAATCAGATATGAAAGCAATGTAGTCAAAATAATATAATAAAGACGTGATCTTTACATGCTTCGGCGAAGCGAGTTCCTTTTAAAGCGTATAAATTTTTTGTACCCAGCCACGTGACATGAGATAAAATATCTATATCGCTAGTAAAGGCACATTTAAAATAATGTCCTGCAGAGTCCACGGGATTCATACCACCTAAATAGATGAAGTGAGTGACCTGTAAATAATATCATTATATCATATGAAGAAGAGACTTTGATACAATCAATTTTTATAAAATATGAAAAATAAAAATAATATTTACCACATTGTCATAAGTCGCCTGATCGACATTTTAAAAATTTAGAAAATTATCTATTTTGATTAATCTAATTTTCTATTTTGAAAAATAGAAAATTTTTATAAAATACACATTTTTTTACCAATAACTATTTTTTTATACACTTTAAACTTAAATTTATTGGTGATATTTTGTATGTATCTTACCTGAGTCAACTGCCACAATGAGAATAACCTCGCCAAACCATACCACCTGTAAAACACAGTTAGTAATGATATTTTTTATTTATTTTGATTAGTCACTTTTCCCACTTTCGGTACAATAACTTTGTTCACTAGAATAAGCTGCTTTGTAGTAATCGAACGTAATTGACTCTTAAGCCCCTTGCACAATGGACGGAATAGCGATAGCGATAGAAATAACAAAAGTTTTAAAGAGTTTATATTTAAAAATAAAGGTAGGAACAGCGGAATCTAACATACAAAACTACACATGTATCAATGCAGATCAGAA
>NW_018020827.1:107149-108894 GCF_002006095.1 Pseudomyrmex gracilis | reverse complement strand
AGCCAACCTTCTTTTTTTTCACTATCTTCACTTCTTTCATTAGTTTCATTAGTTTCATTAGTTCCAATTCCTGTATTTCCTTCATTTCCTGCATTAGTTCGTTCCATCTTGCTTAACTGAACACAGCCTCTCGCTTGTATGCGTACGACAGCATCGAGGCGGTGGGGATACCCCGCTTCGATACTCTCGATGCTGTCCGGCGCGATCTGGCATCTCTGTTCACATGGCATGCTTTCACGGCGTGCTGACACGTGATGTTTGCTAGGTCCTAAAGCCTCTTGCACAATAGACGGAATAGCAATAGCGATAGAAATAACAAAAGTTTTAAAGAGTTTATATTTAAAAATAAAGGTAGGAACAGCGGAATATAACATACAAAAATACACATGTATCAATGCAGATCAGAAAATCGGAATAAGTAATAGCGATAAAATTTCCGACGCGAGTTGAAATTGTGTTAAAAACTGTGTTATTTCTATCGCTATCGCTATTCCTTCCATTGTGCAAGGGACTTAAATAAAGAAATATTTTTAAAATTGTTTTATTTATATTTTAACTGAAAAATTCTAACCTAATCTAACCTAATCTAAAAGCAAAATTTAGTACTGATCAAGACTTGTGTGTTTGCATGATGCCGGCATTCTGAAGTGCATTCTGCTTACACAAAGCTCGCATAGAGTGTTGAGCATAACGTGTCGTCGCGATTCTTGCCAGATGGACCTGGTTTGGTTTGGTGCAAGTATGGCTCTTCGGACCGAAACTAACTAGTCCATACGCCAGTCTAAGTCAAAAGAATATATAAAGAACATTATGGCAAAAGCGCCAGTCTATGTCAGAACGTAGATACAAAGACTACTATAGCAAAACATACGCTATGCTTTGCTTAAAATCTAAAAATTATGTTGTCGATTGAAGAAGACCGAGAAACGATACTTCCGTGACGACGGTTACGTTGGAACTCCCAGATGGACCTGTATCTGGCAGTCACAGAGACAGCACGCCATGGAAAGCATAATGCCTGCACGTTGCCATCATTTTGTTTGCTGGGTAGGCATAGATGAGAAGTTAAAAAGAATCACGACCGATTTCTTCATACCTTTCGATAGCTATCCTCTGGATAAATTCCTTTGAGAACCAACAAGGAGAACCAATTTTGGGAGATATCTTCTAGATAAAGTTATCGAAAACTTATCTAGAAGTGAAAAACTTGGCTGTAAGACATTTCGATTATGATTGGAATGTGTAGTTGACGAGAAAAAGCGATTCTCGTGATGGCAGATAGGTTATCATATGCTATTTATGTGAATGAAAAAAAAAGCATTTTATACCCATTGTCAAGAGCACTATGTAGTTTTTTATATTTATTTGCTTCTGTAGAAACATTTTTCATGTGATGCAGTACACAAAATTGAAAATTAGAGAAATTTAGGTTTCTAAAATGTCGATTTACAGGTTTCTATAGTCGATATCCAGTACCCTCTTAAAAGCCCGTTCTACATTGATCGCAAGCGCAAACGCAAGGTATAGATTTCGTAGAATTGACCAATCACGCTGGTCAATTGGCTGATTTGATCAATACGATTAGTCAATTCTACCCAACCCTGGCTAGTACGGTGCCGACCTGAAGCTCAATGTTACGGTGCAGACAATATAGTAGCCTCTCTCTCCGGCTGCTTTGTGCGCATGCGGTGAACATTCAAGCACGCTTGCGCATTTCTCTTTCTCGCGTTCTTTCTCTCACTTTC